>NW_024668800.1:0-435 GCF_008729295.1 Plectropomus leopardus | reverse complement strand
TTTGGGCAAATTTCTGGATATAAATTCAATTTTGATAAAAGTGTGCTCATGCCGGTTAATGCTACAGCCACAACCTGCCCCCTCTCAAAATTACCTTTTAAGACATCTTGGGATAGTTTTAAGTATCTGCGCATATGTGTAACCAGGAACTATTCAGATCTGTTTAAATACAATTTTTCTTCCTTGCTTGGCCGACTAACTCAGGACTTCTATCGCTTCTATTGTCTCTCATACCTCTTTCTCTCGCTGGTGGGTTTAACTTTATAAAAATGAACGTTTTTCCCGAACTCCTTTACCTCTTTCAATGTATTCCTGTCCTCATCCCCCAAAAAAATTTTCACATCCCTCGATAGCTCTGTCTCTCAGTTTATATGGAAAGGAAGAGTTCCCAGAACTCGCAAAACAATTTTAGAAAAAAACAAAGAGTTGGGTGGG
>NW_024668799.1:0-1471 GCF_008729295.1 Plectropomus leopardus | reverse complement strand
AATTACATTGTTGGAAAAGGACAATAACTTCAGTTTTGTCTGAATTCGACATCAGGAAATTACGGCTCATCCAGGCTTTTACATCCTTAAGACATGTTTGAAGTCTAGATAGCTGATCAGTTTCATCTGGTTTCATAGATAGATATAATTGCGTATCATCAGCATAACAATGGAAATTTAAGGAATGTTTTCTAATTATGTTGCTTAGAGGAAGCATATATAAAGTGAAAAGGATTGGTCCAAGCACCGAACCTTGTGGCACTCCAAAGCAGACCTTTGTATGTGCGGAGGATTGATCATTGATGTGAACTACAGTAATCTGATTACAGTTCAGCTCATGTAGAGCCAGGTGAGACCCTGTAATCTGACTACAGTAACCTGATTACAGTTGAGCTCAGGTAGAGCCAGGTGAGACATTGTAATCTGATTACAGTAAGTAGAGCCAGGTGAGACACCGTAATCTGATTACAGTTATCTGATTACAGTTCAGCTCAGGTAGAGCCATGTGAGACCCTGTAATCTGATTACAGTGAGTCTGAATGGCTCACAGAGGGCTGAGTAACGTGTTGTGATGACCTTCTGATGACCTCACAGTGTTCTCTGTCTCTGGCCCCTCCCCTTTTTTTTGCAGAGGTCAAAGTTCACAAACCAAGAGGGGCACCGGATGGGATGAAGAGAGGTGAGAACCAGGACCTGAAGGGTCCACTAAATCTGAAGGGTCCACTAAACCTTCTCTTCAGTCAGTCTGTTATTGTAGCTGGTCTGCAGACCTGGTCCTGGTCCTGGTTCACAGGCCTGGTCCTGATCCTGGTCCTGGTCTACATGCCTGGTCCTGGTCTACAGGCCTGGTTGTTTGATGGTGTTTCCATAGAAACAGCAGCTGTGCTCTGATTGGCTCCTGGTGGGCAGTCCCTGGCTCTCTGAAGCATGAAGGGGCGGAGCATCTGCATGTATTTCCTGTTAGAACGACCTCAACGTTTGGGCCGAGGTCTCCACGCCGCTGTGGGCGGAGTCTCCATGCTGATGACTCACTGTTAGAAAGTTAAACCGTTTCTACTTCCTGAAAATACAAACCACCAAAAACCAAAAACAAACCACAATGTGCAGCACGGGCTGCAGGACAGCGGCTCCGTATCAAAGACACGGACACGTAGACGCCAACTTCACTGCTGCTGTCCATCAGAACAATGCGCCAACGTGGCCGCCATCTTGAGTCGGTGCCAGCCATGCCTACTCACTGTATCAGTCTGTGGACACAGAGGTCAGGGGTCAGAGGTCAGGCTGTCATAATAACCTCCAACAACACGACTCTATATAGATAAGAGATCTATGTAGATTATTATAGACATCAGATCAATAGATATGATTGATTGAGTGAACTGTGTTGTATCGAGCTGTTCAAAGGAGAATTTCTGTCACCACTTGGGGCGGACAATAAAGTTTAAACACACACACACACACACACACACAT
>NW_024668798.1:0-802 GCF_008729295.1 Plectropomus leopardus | reverse complement strand
TAACTGAAAGCAGCAGAAAACCACATAAAAAAGCATGCCAAGACATGACATGGAGTAGAATGTTGCAAAAACGGAAAAAAAACACAATAATATGGCATGGCCAAAAACTGACCCAAATGAAATACTATGGTATAGCAAAACTGTCAAAAAATGGCATGTCCAAAAAACAGCTGAAAACTGCTGAAAACTGCATGAAATAGCGTGCTGAGACACACCAAGGCATGAAATGCTGCAAAAACGTGCAAAAACACCATAATATGGTGTATCCAAATAATGACAAAGAAAACAAGACTATAGTATGGCAAAAATGTAAAAAAATGACATATCCTAAAAACAGCTAAAAACAACTGAAAAACACATAAAACGCTGTACATAGACACACCAAGGCATGAAGTGCTGCAAAAACAGCCAAAAAGACAATAATATGGCATGTTCAAAAATGACCCAAAAGGCAATACTGTAGTATGGCAAAAATGTCCAAACATGACATGTCCCAAAGACAGCTTCAAACAGCTGAAAGCCACATGAAATAGCATGCCGAGACACACCAAGGCATGAAATGTTGCAAAAAAAAATGCAACAACACCACAATATGGCATATCCAAAAAATGACTGAGGAAGCAAGACTATAGTATGGCAAGGATGTCAAAAAATGACATGTCCTAAAAACAACTTAAAACCACTATAAACTGCATGAAATAGCGTGCCAAGACACACCAAGGCATGAAGTGCTGCAAAAACAGCCAAAAAGACAATAATATGGCATGTTCAAAAATGACCCAAAAGGCAATACTATAGTATG
>NW_024668797.1:0-382 GCF_008729295.1 Plectropomus leopardus | reverse complement strand
GGGAAACTGTGGTGTTATCCATCTTTATTTACAGTCTATGGTCTTAATACAGAACTGCCTCGAATGCCCCCATTATTTCCAGCCACCGAAGCACAATGAACTCAACTATAAAGACTGCAATACCATCTGGCGTCGTCTGCCCTGATGGAATTCAAGCTGGGACATACTTCTTCAAAATCTTTCCCTGCTGCTCTTAGGGTCTTTTGACCAAGCTATAAACATCTGAAGAGGAGACACATTTTAGTTCAATCTATCCATGATACTCATGCCCACCTCAGTCTTCAATATTATTAATTGAGGAACCACTACCCAGCAGACTGGAAGTGCTATCTCTTTCCCCCCTATCTTGATTTTCCTTGCTGGGAAACCGCTTTGACATCCT
>NW_024668796.1:0-463 GCF_008729295.1 Plectropomus leopardus | reverse complement strand
ATTATTATTATTATTATTTTGTAAAGATATTTTGGGGCAGTTTTGCCTGTAATCGGTAGGACAGCACAAGTGAGAAATGGGGAGAGAGAGAGGGATTGACATGCAGCAAGAGGCTGAAGCCAGAATCGAACCCAGGGCCGTTGTGGCGAGGACACAGCCTCTACAGACGGGGCGCCCGCTCTGTCCACAATGCCACTCATTGTATTTTGGACAAAGTCAACACTGAGTATTTTTTCTAATTCAGTGTTTTTCTTCTCAGTGTCTGAGCTGAGGGTCGTCCTGCTGGGGAACAGCTGGTCTCAGAGGTGTTCGATCGGGAACTTCATACTGGGAGAGACTAAGTTCAACCCTGAGGAAGAACCAGACTCTCTGAGAGTCAGAGGACGGCTGGAGGAGAAAGACATCGTTCTGATCAGCACTCCAGATCTGCTGCATCCCAACATCTCTGAGGACAAATTAAGAG
>NW_024668795.1:0-773 GCF_008729295.1 Plectropomus leopardus | reverse complement strand
TCCTCATTTTCTGGTTTTAATGAGTATAATTTTTTGTGTTTTTTCATCCACATGCTTGTGTGTGTGTGTGTGTGTGCGTGTGTGTGTGCGTGTGTGCGTGCTCGCTTTGGGAGGGGGGTTTGGTTTTACTGTATGAGGCACTTTGTGTAACAGTTCATTTGTACAAAAGGTGAAGTTGTAAAGCTAACGGCAGCATCAGATGACTTTTTAAAACACATTTTAAGGTCAGTTATTAATTTGAAAAAAATCTCTTTTGAAACATCTATTTTATTTGGATGTTATTTAGTTACGAATCAGCACCTGTAGAGTCAGACTGACACATCAGTACCTCCAACCTTATCTTTTCTGCACATTCAGATGCTGAATTTATCTTGAAATTTCACACAGTAACTACTGGTCTAACCCAACTCATGAACTAGCCTGGAAATAGAGTTTTGAGCTTAAACTACAATTTGGAGTCTGTGTGAGCACGAGTGGGTGTGTTTTACCTGCGTCCTCCTCCCTGACGGGGTCCAGAACGACTCGGTCCAGCAGAGGAGCAACCCAGTGAGCGAACAGAGAGTCGTCAGAGCTGATCACTCCTCGGGCGTAACGCCACGACACCCTGAGCCGTGAAAGAAAACGTCACACTGGACAAAGAGTGTCAAAGAGCTGCTGCAGCGACAGCTTCCTGACATGAACATGTGACACTCTACTTTGACAAAAGCAAGCTATGGATCGTTAAAGGGCAGAATGCAACATTTTAACAATTGTACTTACAGATTTAAAATGCT
>NW_024668794.1:0-639 GCF_008729295.1 Plectropomus leopardus | reverse complement strand
GTCTCTGCGTTGGCACTCACAGACAGAAGATATGAAACATCAGGAGAGACTTCAGAGTTTTTACGTCCGTTTTAAACATCTGGAATCGGTTGTTTTATGTCTTAAAAACCTTGTCGAGGATGCATGCAGCTTTCACCACGCTGGAAACTGTTCATTTTTTGTCTTGACGACACAACAAAACTGGAGTTAGTCAAAAGAGAGCTCACAAGTAAACTGATAAAAACAAATGCTTTAGGCCCGATCAGGCCGAGCGAAAAAGGCAGTGTGGCTCCTGTTTTGCAGTTCAGTGCACTCGAGAGGGTGACACGGTGATTTTTACTCCTGTCCAAACAACAAAATAAAAAAACCTTCCTGTCCCATCCTGCAGAAAATAAACAAACAAAATAAAAAAACCTTCCTGTCCCATCCTGCAGAAAATAAACAAACAAAATAAAAAAACCTTCCTGTCCCATCCTGCAGAAAATAAACAAACAAAATAAAAAAACCTCCCTGTCCCGCCCCCACCAAAAAAAGAAACTGTCCCAACCCACTCCTGCAAAAAAAAGGCTCCACAAAACCAATGATTTCACATTTTTGTATTTAAAAATAAGTGTATATTCTGTAGTTTATGCACACACGAGGATAAGAAAGGCTCAGATG
>NW_024668793.1:0-613 GCF_008729295.1 Plectropomus leopardus | reverse complement strand
AAATTTGTTGTTATATTTATTGAGTAATAAAAAAATAATACTTAGATCACTTAAAAAAATTCTTGATAGATTAATCGATTAACTGAAAAAATTATTGATAGATTAATCAATTAACTGAAAAAAGTATTGATAGATTAATCGATTAAAAAAAAAAAATCGTTAGGTGCAGCCCTATAAATAACGCTCTTACTCTTAAAGCAACATTGTGCAACTTTTGATTGATTGTTGAGTCTCATTCCCAGGTCGTCAAATACAGTCGTGTTTTGTGAATGGTTTGAAGCACCAACCCAAAATATTGGTATTTGACGCCCTGGGAATGACACTCAACAATCATCTAAAAGTTGCCAAATGTTATTTTGAAGCTATAGTTGGTTATTTTTGTGGAAATAACTTTGTGTTTTATTTGCTTAAACTGTCGATATATTCTGAAAGAATACATGAGATGTTGTGTGATAAAAATCATGTCCCTTCTTCTATTCTCATTGCCTCTAATTGCCTTTGCTAAAATCGAACACAGTGCACCAAGAGCAACCAATCAGAACTGAGGAGCCTCTGGCGCAGTTGTGAATCATTGCTTGTGAACTGCTGTCAAACTGTCTAACTGGGCAACATT
>NW_024668792.1:0-505 GCF_008729295.1 Plectropomus leopardus | reverse complement strand
AGAATGACTCATCCTCAAACTGAAGGAACCGATTAAGCTACAGAGTGCGTCCTGCTCTCTCAATAGACGATCTTTGTCTGGTGTGTACAGCTGCTGCAAGTCGGGCGTGAGGCGAGGAAGTGTGAACCCTGCAGCTGTCGGGAGTGCAGGCGAAACTATGGATAAACCCGAAAACCCGCCGCTGTAGGATCGATAAGGCCGCTCCCGAGCCCGGAGGACCGGCGGGGGAAACTTAATCCACCGCCGCTGCAGAGAACGAGACGGCGGAGGGCTTCCTCCGGTCCCTCCCTGCTGGAAGAAATGTGGCTGAACCCAGAGGAAGTTCTGCTGAAAAACGCTCTGAAGCTGTGGGTGACCGAGAGGAGCAACGACTTCTTCCTCCTGCAGAGGAGGAGAGGCCACGGAGAGTCCACAGGCAGGATCACAGGTAAACACAAACAACTGTATCAATACAACATCAACAACAACAACAACAACAACATTTAAAGGAGAGCTCACAGGCAGG
>NW_024668791.1:0-695 GCF_008729295.1 Plectropomus leopardus | reverse complement strand
CTTTTAAATAAACATTAAATGAATAAAGACATTTTACTTTTGATATTTTGTTCTTTTACTTGATTGTGGGATTTTTTTTCTTCAAACAAATTGCTTTCACTTCGTCCGCCGCTGCCGTGTCCTGCTGACAGGATGAAGACATGATTGAGAAGATGAGTGCTGTGTGAAGGCTGGAGCCACCAGCATCGCTGAGTCTCCTCTGAGGACACCGACACACACATCTAAATCTGTGCCTGCACTCAAACACAGCAGACTCACCCTGATGACGTCTCCCCGAAACACCTTCAGTTACACGTTTCTTGTTCCTTTAATGGCTGTCTGTCTGTCTCTGCTGGTGAAAGAAATGGGCTGCTGTCCATGGAAAGCAGAATTATCAGTCTGACGAGAGTCGGGAGGACAGTTTTGGGAACTGGGAACATGGTGACATCACTGAAAAGATGCAGATATTTCTGAGGGGTGAAGTAAGGTTATTTGCAACATCAAATAAAATGGGACAAATAAGGTTTTACATCTTTGGCTCTTTAAATGTTAGCAGCCACTCACCACACATGTTCATGAGGTCTTCTACACACGTGTGTTACATGAAACAATCATTTTTATTGGTTTGAAATAATTGCTGTGGGCAGAGCAAAGAGTCAAAAATCCACCGGTCCCAAAACTTTTAAGGAAAGCCATGTGGCATGTTTATTTTCTCG
>NW_024668790.1:0-440 GCF_008729295.1 Plectropomus leopardus | reverse complement strand
TGCTCCTTCGAGGTTGTCTGCGGCAGCATCCAACAAAAACTACGTGCTGAAACTCTATGGTTTCTATTGGCATCGTAGGGCAACATTTTACAAAAATGTCTAAGTGATAAAGTAAATGTCGAAAGTCAATTTCACTATGACAATACTCTGCAAAAACACTTGTCTGGCCATTAGTTTGTTTGGTCAGATACTGAATTAGTGACACTAATCTTGGGTGTCCTCACTGAAACTGTAGATCAGGGTTCCCCAATAGGCGGCCCGCGGGCCACATCCGGCCCGCGAGAGCCAAACATCTGGCCCGCACCGCTGCACCAACCGACTGGCATTAATGCAGTATGCACACAACTCACCTTTCGGCGAGGTTTGCGCCCGCGCACACACGCACACACACAGACAAACACACATGCTCAGGCTCGCGTACAAAGCTACCGCTGCTCTGT
>NW_024668789.1:0-729 GCF_008729295.1 Plectropomus leopardus | reverse complement strand
GCCAGAGGGAGCCAGTTCCTATTGACAAGCCAAGTCAAGTCAATTTTATTTATAGAGCCCATTATCACAAAACACTTTTTGCCTGAGAGGGCTTTACAGCGTACAACATCTTTCTGCCCCCAGACCCTCACATCACCTGAGGAAAATCTCCCGAAAAAGAACCCGGGGGAAAAATAAAGAGGAAGAAACCTCAGGAAGGTAGAGGATGATGAGGGATCCCTCTTCCACGACGGACAGACATGCAATAGATGTCATAAATAACAAATGAAATACAATCATGGCAAAAAGGAAAGAGAAAGAGAGAGGGGAGGAGAAGGGAAGAGATGCATGTCATATTACAATAATGAAAGGTGTAATATGACATGTCTATTTCCATAGAAGCGCATAGCCACAGCATCATGTGAATAATATAAAAAAATGAAAAAAGTTTTCCATTGCAGTTTTGTGAAATACGGCCTTTTTCAAATCCCCTTAAATACCACCTTATGCGAGCGTAAAAACTTTTTTTCTTTTCAAAATTGGCATGTTTTGATTGGCTGAATTTTATATTCACAATTTCAATTTGCACAGAAACCCGTCTACAGTCTTGGCTGCCTTCCAACTTTCTTGTCCATGTTCAGAGGATGCTTTCGGACCTAAACTTTGCTGATGGCTACTCATGCTGTACTGTACCTGAGAATACATGAATCATACTTCAAGTGGTACAAAGTGGACTTTGGTGTCAAGTGT
>NW_024668788.1:0-1188 GCF_008729295.1 Plectropomus leopardus | reverse complement strand
TGTTAAAGCACACAGTTGTGAAAAAACATCCGAAAAAGGCCAGAAACCCCAAAAGTTATCATGTTGAAAAAATGACCAAAGAAGCAAGGCTATAGTATGGCAAAAATGGCGAAAATTGACATTTGCTAAAAACAGATGCAAACCACCTAGCACAGCATGTAGAAGCATGTTAAAGCACACAGTTGTGAAAAAAACATCCAAAAAAGGCCAGAAACGTTATAAAAAATCATGTTGATATATTGACCAAAGAAGCAAGGCTATAGTATGGCAAAAATGGTGAAAATTGACATATCCTAAAAACATCTGAAAACCACTTAATATAGCATGTAGATACATGTTAAAGCACACAGTTGTGAAAAAACATTCGAAAAAAGGCCAGAAACCCCAAAAGTCATCATGTTGATAAAATGACCAAAGAAGCAAGGCTATAGTATGGCAAAAATGGCGAAAATTGACATACCCCAAAAACAGCTGAAAACCACTTAATATAGCATGTAGATGCATGTTATAGCACACAGTTGTGAAAAAAACATCCAAAAAAAGCTAGAAACGTCATAAAATAGCATGTTGATATAATAACCAAAGAAGCAAGGCTATAGTATGGCAAAAATGATGAAAATTGACATATCCTAAAAATAGCTGAAAACCACCTAGCATAGCATGTAGAGGCATGTTAAAGCACACAGTTGTGAAAATACTTCCAAAAACGTCCAGAAACCCCATAAAATATCATGTTGATATAATGACCAAAGAAGCAAGGCTATAGTATGGCAAAAATGGCGAAAATTGACATATCCTAAAAACAGCTGAAAACCACTTAATATAGCATGTAGAGGCATGTTAAAGCACACAGTGGTGAAAAAAAAACATCAACAACGGTCCAGAAACCCTAAAAGTTATCAAACTCAGCCAGAAACCTGGGTGTCATGATTGATGACCAGCTGACCTTTAAGGTCCATGTGGCCTCAGTTTCTCGGTCTTGCCGTTATGCCCTCTACAACATCAGGAAGATCAGACCCTTCCTGACCCAATAGGCCACACAGCTTCTGGTTCAGGCTCTTGTGATCTCACGCATTGACTACTGCAACTCTCTTCTGGCAGGCCTCCCTGCATGCTCATGCAAACCTCTTCAGATGATCCAGAATGCAGCAGCACGTCTGGTCTTCAACCAGCCCAAAAGAGCACATG
>NW_024668787.1:0-328 GCF_008729295.1 Plectropomus leopardus | reverse complement strand
ATCTGGACTACATTTAGGACACATGCATCAACACACACACAATTATCAAAATATGAAGAATGAATAAATGAGACAAACAGTCCCTAAAGGGTTAACTACTCAGTGAAAATCAGCACTAAACGTCTTGATAAAGCGTAAACGTACAGCAGAGATGCTACAGCGGCTCCTGAGGGGCCCCCGCGGACCCCCCTGCCGGGAGCGACTTGGACCGGGACGACGCCTTTGGTCATGCTTCCAAATGTTTCCATTGATGGGCAAGAAACATGTTGGATGGCGTTCCTGAAAGAGGATCCTCCCAAACGCAGCCGGAGCCAAAACTCAATCAGGC
>NW_024668786.1:0-808 GCF_008729295.1 Plectropomus leopardus | reverse complement strand
GGTGGTTTTGGGACTTGTCAAATTTTGACATTTTTGCCATACTATAGCCTTGCTTTTTTTGGTCATTTTTTGGACATTCTAGATTATAGTGGTTTGGGCCATATTTGCACGTTTTAATGATATGGTGTGTTTCAGCACACTATTTTATGCTGTTTTGAGTTGTTTTAATTTGTTTTTGTGACCTGTCAAATTTTGACATTTTTGCCATACTATAGCCTTGCTTCTTTTGTCATTTTGTTTGACATGCTAGATTATGTTTTTTTTATGATTTATTGTCAGGTTTTAACGCTATGGCGTGTTTCAGCACACTATTTCATGCTGTTTTGAGGTGTTTCAAGTTGGTTTTGGGACTCGTCAAATTTCGACATTTTTGCCATACTATAGCCTTGCTTTTTTTGGTCATTTTTTTCACATGCTAAATTATGTTGTTTTTATGATATATTTTCAGTTTTTAATGCTATGGCCTGTGTCAGCAAGCTATTTCATGGTGTTTTGAGGTGTTTTCAGCTGTTTTTGGGACATGCCAAATTTTGACATTTTTGCCATACCATAGCCTTACTTTTTTGGTCATTTTTTCGACATGATACATTATGTTGTTTTTTAATGTATTTACACATACAAGAAGGCTCAGAGAGTCACCAAACATATAAAAGAATGTCACACGTATCCACGGAGCAAAACAACCAGTTTTTATTTAACAAACTCTTCAACCGACAAGTAATCAAAAACCAAAAGAGGGAGTTGGAGACCCTGGCCAAAAGAAACAAAAGATGTGGAATCGCTGGGCCAACCACGTAGTGGGCCGTCC
>NW_024668785.1:0-416 GCF_008729295.1 Plectropomus leopardus | reverse complement strand
GACTGTGTGTGCATGTGCGTTCATGTGTGTGTGTGTGTGTGTGTGTGTGTGTGTGTGTGTGTGTGTGTGTGTGCTGCAGTTCTGCAGTTCTGAGCATTGTGTGCCAGTCTCCTGGTTTTGGCATCTCCTGCGAAGGTTGGGATTTAAACAAAAGAAGAGCCGAAGCTGGAGTTGGACCCTGCTGGCTCCTGAATCTTTCTGATGCAAACGCACGTACACACACACACACACATTCGACACTCTACAAACAAGTGTGTTATCTATGCCCAAGGCGTGAGGGGAGGGCGGGAATAACACGTGAAGAGATGGGAGAAGAAAGGATGGAAAAGTGGGAGATGAGGGATTGGGAAATGGGGGAGAAGGGGTTTATGTGTGCATGCGTGTTTGTGTGTGTGTGTGTGTGTGTGTGTGTGTGT
>NW_024668784.1:0-511 GCF_008729295.1 Plectropomus leopardus | reverse complement strand
GTGTGTGTGTGTGTGTGAGTGTGTGATCACTATGTCCTGGGTTAAAGGATTAAGTAAATTCAGAATGCCTTCACAGCTTGATCAGTGGCCCAAAATGCCAAATTTTGACGTCTAAGTACCCCCCGAGCGTCAATTTTGGAAGTTTACGCACCTTAAATGCATTGTGTCTTTTCAAAATAAACTTCCCTTTTCACAGGAAATTTAGTTTTCGCTCATTTAATGCACATGGTCTCTTTTTAAAATAAACTTACCGCGTAGGTAAAACACACTTTTTTTAGTTCCTCAGGCTTTCATGTTTTATGTTGCATCATACTCATTTCTTTTTTAAATTTTCTTACAAATAATCATACTTTTTAAAACATCGTATTGTAGCATAAAGCACATAGTTTAGTATTTTAGTTTATTTATTTATTTATTTATTTCGAACCCGGGCTGCTGCAGAAGCCGCAGCCATATGGGGCGCGCACTCTGGCAGTTGAGCTAGAGGTCGCCCCGACCTCAGCACGTTATA
>NW_024668783.1:0-438 GCF_008729295.1 Plectropomus leopardus | reverse complement strand
ACACACACACGCACAAATACATACACACACACACACACACACACACATATCCCTGTATCTTTGTGAGGACCCTCATTGAAATAATGTATTCCCTGGCCCCTTACCCCAACCTTAACCATCACAACTAAATGCCTAACCCTAACCCCGACCTAACCCTAATTGAAACTTGAACCCTAAAACCAAGTATTAATCCTCAAACAGTCAATTTAAGTAGTGAGGACCGGCCAAAATGTCCTCACATTCCAAAAATGTCCTCTGTGGCAAAAATACTTTTTTGGGGGGTCCTCACTATGTAGCATATACAAGAAAGCACACACACACACACACACACACACACACACACACATAAAGGGGGAATTAAAGGAATGGGGTTTCTCATCATAAACAACAGATGTATGATTTTGTGTACGGCGGTGTAAGTGTGTGTGTGGGGGGGGG
>NW_024668782.1:0-629 GCF_008729295.1 Plectropomus leopardus | reverse complement strand
TTTTTGTTTGTATCAACCTTCTTTGGGTTATGCTGGGTCATAGAAATGTCACTACTTTACATTTGTCAAGTGCTTCGGTCCACAGGTCTTAAAAAAGGGCTTACTATGATAATGTACCAATGTCTCAGTAGCCCTGTTTCCACCAAAAACTTCCTGTATAGCACCTTTAAAACCAGGACTACAGACATAAAAAACAAGCAATACTCAAGAGTCTCTCTTTATGGGATTTTTATCAGGTTTGCGCATTGACTTCTTGTGAGGCATAAGCAGGGGTTCAGCGTGCTGAGCACACAGGAATGATACCCGCAACATTTGTTTTTCCAAGTGAGGAAATAGAATACAGTGCCTTGCGAAAGTATTCGGCCCCCTTGAACCTTGCAACCTTTCGCCACATTTCAGGCTTCAAACATAAAGATATCAAATTTAAATTTTTTGTCAAGAAACAACAACAAGTGGGACACAATCGTGAAGTGGAATGAAATTTATTGAGTAATTTAAACTTTTTTTAACAAATAAAAAACTGAAAAGTGGGGCGTGCAATATTATTTGGCCCCCTTGCGTTAATACTTTGTAGCGCCACCTTTTGCTCCAATTACAGCTGCAAGTCGCTTGGGGTATGTTTCTATCAG
>NW_024668781.1:0-604 GCF_008729295.1 Plectropomus leopardus | reverse complement strand
CCATTATCCATTTTCCAAATCTAGGATTTACTTTCATCAGAGCATTCGTGATCAGACTCTTTGAATACTCTAATTTGCTCAGATTTGTGCACAAGTGATCAGTTCATTAATGGAGCAGCTGGGCCAAGAACACTTGCATTAACCATTACGCAATCTTATCAGCAGCTGAGTTGAAATTCGTATGACATTATTAGAGCAAATGACTTGACATGCATGAGACTGGAGGACCCCAGGAACTATTAAATGACAGAGGAGCAGGAGTTTGTACTCTCTTGCATTAGAAATGTTGTATTACAAGACAGTAAAGAGCAATAAAATTGGTATTTGTGATGTGATGCAAATTAATATTTAAAAATAAAAGAATCAATTGCATTCGGAGGACTTTAAGGCTTGCCCTCAAAAAGGAACCCTTTTTTCTGCAAGTGAAAGCTGTTTGAATTTGACTTTTGGATTATATCCCCTCTACTATTTTCTTATTAGGCAGTTAACAGTTATGTGGCTTATTGAAAAAATATGTTTCATAAAGAATAAGACAGACTGAGAGAAAGACAAGAAGTGTGAGAGCAGAGTGGACATGTCATCTGGCTCTCAGGCATCCTGCAGC
>NW_024668780.1:0-953 GCF_008729295.1 Plectropomus leopardus | reverse complement strand
AGCCTGTTTCAGCATCCCAAAATAAAGCCATCTGGTTAGAGATGTGCGTGGACCAGGTGAGAGGTGTAGACTCCACCCTCTCTCCCTCTTCCCCCAGCGTGCAGATGGCCAAGTGCTTGATGTTTTCTATCACCATTTACATTGTTTTTGTGTTGTTAAGGGCCTGGTTGTTATGGAAACACCACTCTGCCAGATGTTGTACCTCCTCCCTGTAGGCGTCTCATTGTTGTTCGATATCGGTGGTGGTCTCAAGACAAATTTAATAGTGATGTTGGACAGGTGGATAGGGGGACAGTCGTGTGTAAAGAGGGAGTAGAGGGGAAAAAGTGGGGGGAAAAGATATTATTCTGTAATAATATTACAGCACTTTTTTAGAAAATGACATTTTTGTCCTTAATGGATCAAAGAGATTTTTAATTATAAATCTGACTCTGCACAAAAAACTATAAATGCATCAAAAAAAAAAAACCAACTCATTTTTGTGTGTTTTTTTTTTCATGAAAAACGATGACATAATTTATTCACACTATAATTCAAACTTAAAAATCCTTACGATAAATGAATGTTTGGTAGTTTTGACCAGGACTGAAGTGAAAGATTTAACTGAAAAAAAGTGGAAAAAATGTTAATCTGTAATAATTTTACAGCATTTTTTGGAAGTGGACATTTTTGTCCTTAGGGGCTTTAACAGGTCCTAAATTATATATCTGACTCTGCACTAAAACCCATGAATGCATTAAAATCACTGTTGTTGCTAATCTTTGACATATCCAAGACTGTGATTTAAAAAAAATCTCCACGCCTCCCCTCATTTATTATATGGAAAGTAGTTCATTTTTTGGGTGTATTTTTCATGAAAAGCAGTAACATCATGTAATCAGACTGGCATTTAAAGGGTTAAGATCCTGAAAATAAATAAATGTTTGGTAGTTTTGATCAGGACTGAAGTTGAT
>NW_024668779.1:0-438 GCF_008729295.1 Plectropomus leopardus | reverse complement strand
CAAACACTCAGAGAGCAGCTACGTGGAGATGAAGTCACCGGCTCACCGTGATCACATGACCCACTGCTGCTCCGCCGCCATCATCACCACCAACACCACCACCACGGCGCCCGCCAAAAACGTCTACGACATGGGTACGATGACGGTTTCACCGCTCATTTCATCTTTTGATTTCTGCTTTTTAACTCAGACCTCAGTGCTAAAATACACAAAACGTCCTGTTTAAATGTGCTCGACCACAGACTGCAACACAAAGGAGCGATCGCAGAAATAACGGGAAGATAACGGTTGTAAAACCTGAAACTCTGCGTTTAAAAATGGCCTCCGGTAATAGAAAAACATTTTATTTAAAGAGCTAAAACTTGCAAAAACTTTGGTATTGTCCTTTGAAATCAAAGTGAAGATTTTCTTACATTTTAGGTAAAATACTACTTTTCA
>NW_024668778.1:0-590 GCF_008729295.1 Plectropomus leopardus | reverse complement strand
TGTGTGTGTGTGTGTGTGTGTGTGTGTGTGTCAAGTTTGACATCACGGACAGGCCAGACCACAGGTTAGCATACAGCAGAAAGGTGGTGACTACTTCGGTTTATATATCTCTTGCTTATTCTCTTGCTTATTTCCTGTCTTGCTGGTAAAGGGGCTAAAATGAACACGTTTCCATCAATGCCGATCAGAGCTGGAGCCCATAAATACCCGTGACTACTGCTAAGTCAGACTCTACTGTGTCAGATGCAACTGGAACCTTTCCTATAAAAAAGCCAGAAGAAGTGAAAAAGGAGCTTTAGAAAAGGTTTAAAACCAGGTGTGGCGGTTTTACCTGCATCAGTATCCTCTAGGAAGAACTGTACAGCCATCTGGACCCTTCCTGAAGGATGTAGGTCCACCCAGAACTCAGCATGGCCGCTGGTCTTTGACTTCTTACAGCGTTCTGCCAGAACAGACACGCCAACCGTGGCCTTGGCTAATGGCTCCTCAGCACTCTGCATGAGGACCACTTCTAAGACACGCCCCTCATAGATGTGAGCATCAAAAGTGGACTTCCAGGCTGGATACATGGTTGGCTTTCTCTGGACCAA
>NW_024668777.1:0-1331 GCF_008729295.1 Plectropomus leopardus | reverse complement strand
TATATTCTGTACATACTGGCCTTTTGTTCGGGTTGGGGGTAGGGACTCTGTGTCTCATTCTTTTTTCTTTTCTTTTCTTTTTTTGTGTGTTGTTTTTGTATTTTGTATGTATCTAAAAACCTAAATAAAATTATTTAAAAAAATAAATAAATATTGGCCCTGATAATCGGCTGATCATCGGTCTGTATACAGGTCTGTGTGTGTGTTTAAGCAGAGTTTAACTTACACGTGTAGTTCTCTGTACACTGCATTCTGCAGCTGTCTCTCCCAGCCTGTCACACATTTAAAGACAAAATAACAGATTATTTATTTTATCAGTGAGCAGAGGAGCAGCTAATATTTGGTGCAGAGGATGATGATGATGATGATGAGCTCACCTGATGTTTTCAGAAAACTGCGTACGTCCTCTTTAAGAGACTCCAGCTTTATCTCCGGTTGATGTAAACACTCCTAAAGATAAAATAATACAAAATAAAGTTGTTATGAGTAGCCTGTGAGCCGTGTGTGTGTTAACAGCGACATAAAGTACAAATTCAACAGTTGAGGACGGCACCTGTCCGTTAGCCGCATGCTAACAGCTAACACTCACTTTGGCCTGCCTCTCTATCTGAGAGTGTAAATGAGTTCCCTTCAGCCGCTGCACGATCTGAGCGATGGTCAGAGACAACTCCGAGCCCTCCTCCATCCTCCTTATCAAACTTTACCGCCCGAAACTGAGCACTTTAACGCGTTAGCAGCTCGATGTGTTAGCGCAGCATCCGCCTCCTGCAGAGGTTACTTAGCAACTGAGGACGGTCAGCTTGCGCGCGAGGGGAAACTAGAACCAGACACTTTGGTTCCGACTTGAAAATCTTTGTTCCTGCGGTAAAATATGTGCAGTTAATATACTTAATATCACATTTAAAAAAAAAAAAACTATTAAAGTACTCTGCTCTCTGATTTTTATTTTTAGGTTTTAGTTCTTTGTGTTTTCTAGGCTTTTGTTGTTGTTTTTCTGTCTGTTTTTGTTTTATCTGTTGTTTTTAACTTGTTTTTATTGTCTTGTTGGTTCATTATTTTTTCCAGCGAGCTGCTTGGCGCTTTACTTTCCTTCGACATTAATAAAATTAATCTGATCTAATTTAACACCTTAATAGCTAGTTTTCTTTCAAAAATATGGGAAGAGGGTAACAATCAATTTAATAAGAAATAGCCTTAAAATATTAAGAAATTGGTGAAAAGTTACAAGACAATTACCTGAAAATAAGCAACAAAAACATTTTTTAAAAGAGAAAGAAAATTACATCAAGAAAGTGCTAAAAACATTTCTCTTTTTTTTCTGCAACATAATC
>NW_024668776.1:0-595 GCF_008729295.1 Plectropomus leopardus | reverse complement strand
ATGACTATTTTCTTATTTGTCTCAACAGGTGTTGATGGTCAGACTCTAACAGAGTCTGAACCAGCAAATAAAAGGCCTGGAGAATCCCACAAATTGACCTGTACAGTCTCTGGATTTTCACTCAGTAGCTACTGGATGAACTGGGTCAGACAGGCTCCTGGAAAAGGACTGGAGTGGATCGCTGCTGATGGTGGTGGTAGCAGCAAATACTACTCTCAGTCAGTTCAAGGCCGGTTCACCATCTCCAGAGACAACAGCAAACAGCAGCTGTATCTGCAGATGAACAGTCTGAAGACTGAAGATTCTGCTGTTTATTATTGTGCTCGAGACACACAGTGACTGAAGCTGGTTGAGCAGCTGTACAAAAACCTACAGTTCCAAAATCACCTCGCATAATAAATGTCCTTCTAGAAAATTTGGTTATACTGAACACTTTGAGAACCTCTAATGTTGTATTTCATAATATATACCCAAAAAGTGATCAAAATGTCGAAAAAATATTGCTACATATGCTATCTTGCTAATTTCACATAAAATCTTCAACAATTACCAGCATTTGTGTAGTTACATGATTTATTAACAAGTCTTTTTCCTT
>NW_024668775.1:0-547 GCF_008729295.1 Plectropomus leopardus | reverse complement strand
TGTTTGTATACTCAGTAGACATGGTACCCATAGTGACAGCCATTAGCATGTGTTGAGTTTAATCATCCAATAGAGGAGTAAGGAGAAAAGAGCATTGGCAGCAGAGTCAATCAGGGACGTGGGAAGACCTGCTTTAGTTGGTGGTGCTGTGTTAAGAGCTGTATTTTGTGTGTGAATACAATCAACAGGATGATCTTCTTAAATATGATTCGATTTTAATGAGATTTTTTCTAAAGGCATATATAGTGAAAAATCCCTTTATATTGTAACATTCTAATATAACATGATATAACGACTGCAATATGGATCAAACATGTGTCACCAAACCCCGTTGCACACAGTGAACGAGCGCAAACAGATTACTCATAGTTTTACAGGTTAAGTCAATCAGAGCACTGCAGACATGTCCAAAACACATAGTATTTTAACCTCAAAAATACACCGCAGTATTTAAATCTCTGACTCATTGACAGGGCACGCACACGCACACACACACACACACACACAAATCATCATCGGCATAATGACTGAAGCCAGAAAAAAAAGT
>NW_024668774.1:0-435 GCF_008729295.1 Plectropomus leopardus | reverse complement strand
ACAGCCTGTAAAATCACAGGATTGTTGTCGGCGCTGCGCGGCCGCTCGGCTCGGAGGAACACAGCGGGAGTGTTGATCCACACGGCGCTCTCGTGGGCACACCGTACGTTACTGCACTCGACCTCTGACCTCGTGTCACCAGTGATGGATCGTTCATAAGAGCCGCTGATGATTTTCGCTTAATGCCACTCTTTATTGTGCTGTTGCTGCCTGTGATAACGGCTCGCTGCTCGCAATTCAGAGACGGCTGGGGTTCAGTGCTGCTCAAAGACACTTCAGCAGCTTTTACATCCCGCTGTGACGGCGGTGAGAGCGTTTCCAGTTCGGTCTCACTCTAAACTCGTCAAATCCCGCCGCTTTGTCAGACGCCCAGGGTTCAAACAGTACTGGAAAACCTGGAAAAGTCGTGAAATTTCACATTTCAAGCCTGAGAAA
>NW_024668773.1:0-394 GCF_008729295.1 Plectropomus leopardus | reverse complement strand
AGGGGTGCCTGTTGGAGAAGAGAGAGAGAGAATTGTTAACTCGGCTTGCTTACAAGAATTTAGGGACCAGGTGCTTAAAGAAAGCACTGATTGACCATTAATAAAAGAAAACACGAGCAGACCCTGCAGGTGTCTGCAGGGTATGGCATGTCTTAGCACCTATTTCAGGTGGTTTTCAACTGTTTTCAGCTGTTTTTGGGACGGGTCAAATTTTGACATTTTTGCCTTACTATAGCCTTGCATTGTGGGTCACTTTTTCGACATGCTATATTATGGTGTTTTTGGCCGTTTTTGTAACTTTCTATGCTATGGCATTTCTTGGCACCCCATTTTAGCTGGTTTTCAATTGTTTTCAGCTGTTTTTGGGACGGGTCAAATTTTGACATTTTTGCCT
>NW_024668772.1:0-263 GCF_008729295.1 Plectropomus leopardus | reverse complement strand
GTCTTCATGGCTTTCAGATGTTGGGTTCACGTTCTCATCCCAAGTCGACACACGTTGCCGCTTTACAGCGGACTTCTGCATCCACATGTTACGCTCTACGAATCCTTCTGCTGTTGACGTTCTGGGATGCTGCTACCATGACGACAAACGAAAATACCTGGTGGGATGATGCTGGATCTGATTATGCTTTGACAGCACAAGCACATGGCAACCAATCCCGGGACGTCAACAAAAGCACATGGAGACCAACCCCGGGACGTCAA
>NW_024668771.1:0-975 GCF_008729295.1 Plectropomus leopardus | reverse complement strand
TGTCATTGATGTCATTTTGGTTAAGTTTGGTACACTTATACATCAGTGTGGGCTTTAGCTGACGAGACACATATCTACGTGTTTGATATACGTGCATGCATACATGTGTACATAAATGAGAACATTTTAAATAAACACATTGTTAAAAGAAATTGTATGATATTTTATAATCCTATTATGCTTCTCTTTGTGTAAAACCTTAATCTAAAAAGTAAATGTATTTGTCAAATAAATGTATTTAAGTGAAAGGTGTGTTTTACCACCGAAATTAGGTGAAAATGGAAATACTCTTGTAAAGTACTTGTGTGAATGTCTTTAGTCATTTTCCACCACTGATCACAGACGCAAAAATGTGAGCAATTAAACTCAACAGTCCACTAAAAATGCTCAGAGGAAACAGCTGAATTGGGACGTTAAGTCAAGCCAAACTGTAACCGGCTGCACATCAACAGGAAGCTGAAAAGGGCTCGATGATAGCGCAGCGTGCGCACACACACCTTAAAAGGGATTTCCGATGTCATGGTGAAGCCGTGTGTGATGACGGGTTCCTCCTCAGCAGTTCTTCCTTTCCACACATCCAGCTCCACACAGCGGCATCCGGCCAGGAGAACCTGCCGGTACATCTCCACCGAGGAGCTCCCCGCCAGCTGGCCCGCTGCAGCACGAGCACAGGAAATCACATCAGACGTCACCACAGAGTCAGCAACAGAGCTGCGTCTTTTTCTGCTTCGTCACTGACGAAAAGGTTGTAAAGATAATAATGGAGCACAATGCTGGGACTGTATTTACAGCAACGTTTTTCAAACATTAGTAAACTCTAACAATAAAATATTTAACCACTGTTCATACCGGGACGTTTTTCATATAGTAGCAAAATATTAAGTGTTTAGCCACTGTTCATACTGTAACAATTTTTTCATACATAAGTAAACTTTAAAATGTTTATCCACTGTTTATACCGTGAAAAGTTTTTCA
>NW_024668770.1:0-345 GCF_008729295.1 Plectropomus leopardus | reverse complement strand
AACTGCTGTGTCTCTCAAAGCGCTGGGGACAGTTTTAATCGTGGTGGGGTGCTCCGTACACACACCGCCAAGAGCCCTGCGTGGCTACTTCCTGCTGATCAAACACACTTGTGCCACAAGGAATATTAAACGTGCGAGTCCACGTTTGCTCAGACTGCAGCTGCACAGTCACATCAGAGTCTGTTCAGGCTGCGAATATGAGATCCAATCAGTGCGAGCTGTGTCATTTGTCACACACACTCACACACACACTCACACACACTCTGACTGTCATTTCTGTATCAGTGTATTAACATCGGGAGTGTTGGCTCCTCGTTTCTCTTCATGACGTCTGAAGGAATGTCT
>NW_024668769.1:0-363 GCF_008729295.1 Plectropomus leopardus | reverse complement strand
TTTAATTTTATTTATTTATTAAGTTTATAGGTTTCACACGCACAATTGTGGGGTTTCCTCCCAGGCTGGGCAGAACTATCAGGTGGGCCGCATCCGGCCCACAGGCCGTGTAATGCCAAGGTCTGCATGAGGGCCCCATAGAGTATATGATGCCATTAGAGTCATAAAAAGTCATAGTATATAATGTCAGGATAAATGTCATAGTAAAGTATGCCAAAAAAGTTATTTAAAGTCATGCTTTAGTATGTCATTAAAAATTTAATAGTACATTATGTCATACCAACAATAGCCATAAAAAGTTATAGAATATAATGTCATGGAAAAATTCATACCATAGTATACCATATAAAGACAAGGTATGTT
>NW_024668768.1:0-640 GCF_008729295.1 Plectropomus leopardus | reverse complement strand
CGTTGCTTCGATCTCCCTCCAGAGACTGTGTTGTGGGTTCCGACCTGAAGAACGAACTGTATGCTGACTTACCTCATCCTGCTTCGTGTCTGAATTGTGTTGGTCTGAATAAAAGTTATTACCAACTAATCCTGGTTACGGTTGTACTGCATCTGGGTCCTCACTACACCCGTTACACAATTGCATTCATCATAATAACAAAACAGGTGCAAACAATTCTGTAGCTTAAGAACATAATATGAATCAGACAAAGACTTTTCTTCAGAATTTTCTTAAAAAAATAGTTTTCCTGGTGAATTAGACCGTTTTCTTAATAACAAACACATTAGTACCAACACTGATCATTCCATCCATCCATTTTCCTCTGCTCACCCAAGGCCAGGTTGCAGTGCCAGCAGACTAAGTAGTCTGTCTTTCCATCAATGTTTTCCAGTCCTTCTATGGGGCTTCTGAGGCATTGTCAGTCCAGATGAGATATTTAGTCTCTCCAGTGTATTCATGGATTCAGTGGTGGAGGGATTCACCATCTAAAAATGGCCATTGTTAGCATGATCCAGTTTGCACAGATCTAAAATAAGAAACGTAATAGCCCTAGCATACAATCTCGTTACATCAGTTTCATTCCTGCAGAGGTTCTTTT
>NW_024668767.1:0-669 GCF_008729295.1 Plectropomus leopardus | reverse complement strand
AAAACCAGTATCGGCAGTGACGTCTGTCGATTTTAGACAGATATATAAAAGCCGATTTTTTTTTTTTTGCATAAAATATAATTTGGCTGTTGTTTAATACAGTCTAGACACTGACTGTGATATTGCAGAACAAATTAAGGCATGTAAAGTTGATTAATATATTGTTTTGGTTAATTAACAGGCAAAGTGGTTCCAAAAGAGGTAATCAACTTTACATACCTTAATTTGTTCTGCAGTATCACAATCAGGGTCTCAACTGTATGAATCTACAGCCAAATTATATATTATGGCATAAATAAAATAAGAAATATCAGCCACTGTATCTGTCTGCTCTAATTAGAGCTCTACACTAAGACATCAGCTACTGAAAATCACCTGTTTCAGACAGGATTTGAACCAGCTATCTCTTGTTTGACAACCTCCTGCTCTACCCACTGAGCTAAACCTCTAGATGCTGCAATTCGTTTCGGCATCCTATTTAGCTCAGTTTCACCAGTGAAAGCTATTGAAAACTGCACTGATATACGAGTCAGACTGATAAGGTACTAAGTTCTTGGTGAGGCTGATATTTTTATTGAATTTGCGGAATAAGAATGAAGTGTGTCTTGTGTTGGCCGGGTCTTGAACTACCAACCTCTTACACACCAGGCAATTGCTCTATCCACTGAG
>NW_024668766.1:0-1201 GCF_008729295.1 Plectropomus leopardus | reverse complement strand
AGATAGATAGATAGATAGATAGATAGAAAGCTAGATAGATAGATACTGTTTAAGTCAATACATCTATAGATTTCTTGGACTAATGACAAAGACAAGTCATGGATAGACATGCACTTTCAGAGAAAATGATTTCAAGTAAAGACAATCTTAACCCTTTGAGACACAAATTGATTGATTGATGATGATAATTATGAAATATAGTTTTTACTTACATTATTTTCTTCTTTTGACCCCTTAGACAGTTTCCCTAGCTTTTTAAATTATTATTGTAAATGTCCTTATTTCTTTCAAATTGTGGGGCATTTCATACCAAGTTGCTTATTGCCCCCCCCCCCCCCCCCAGACCTCTGTGGCAGGACAAAACAAAGGTGATGTTGATCAAGGTTTTACAGGGTTAACTGATATTTTTCCACATTTGCAAACACGTCTGGCATGTTGACAGTGATGTGGTGGTTTGGATATAAAGACCTAATGATTCCGTCACTAAGAGGTGACACTGTGATTGAACTTGTGTTTGAGGCTGAAAGCAGCAGGCAATCATGTGATGTTTATTCAGTGAGAGAACTGTCCAGCAGGAGAGTCTGATTACAATCTTTATGTCAATATAACAGCTTAATGTGATTCATCCTGAACTAACAGATGCATAATTGGACTTTAAATCTGTTACCATGTGGCAAACATTTATTCAGTGATTATTATTAATTCGCCAGCATACATATGTTATTTGGTAAACACTGATGCTGACACTAAGAGCTCTCAGACGAACACTGTGCTGTACAGAGCTGGTGTTCAGGGCGGAGAAAAGCCGCTGTGGGTGTAAGCAACACATTCTTTCATCTTTTCCTGTGTTGAATTAACACAATGACCTGAGCGAATCTACATCCCTGTGACACAATAACAGAACCCACAGGGCTCAGCACCATGTCGACGCTTGAGTTTACACATCTTTTACATTTATATATTTATTTTGTCAGTCTGTGTTTACCTCATAAATAATATATTGCATTTACAGAACAGCACCATTAAGTCATGAATATATGCATAATATGATAATATTTGCACAAAATGTTGCATAGAAAACATATTCTTAAAATACTGTCCTTGACTCGACTTCTCTTGTGGTTAAAGTTAATTTTTTTTATAAGTTCATACTGACTAACAACAACAACAACAACAACAACAACAACAACAAAATACTAAA
>NW_024668765.1:0-975 GCF_008729295.1 Plectropomus leopardus | reverse complement strand
TGTTACACACTCACACACTCTCATACCCACACACACACACCCACACATTGTATTTTCTACACTACAATTTCTTTTTTTTTTAACCACTGAACCTCCTTAAAGATGTGAAAGATCTGTGCATCCAGTACAACCATATCAACCAGTGCCTCATCCAACTCAGCTTGCCGGCCTTAGAAAGAAATTATAGAATAACAAATTTAATTTAATGCATAATTTTGTTTATGTTTGTGTTTCAATCTAAATAGATCAAATGAGACCTACCTTGTCGGGTTACGGCTCCACCAGCTGCAGGAACAGCAATGCTGTATTAGGTGTGGTTTTTGGGTGTTTGGAGCGCAGGTGCTGCACTGAGCACTGGCTCTTCCTCCATATCCCTTCCTCACTGCTTCACTCACTCATGCACCTTTTACCCAAACACGATCTCACACAACTCTTTCAGTCACTCAGCTCACTCTCTAACTCACCAATCTATTACTAAACCTATTGTATTTCAATGTCTGGTGTGTGACTAAATATGTGTTGTAAGCCTATAAATGTATGTGTAGTGTGTGTATGTGTCATTCAGTGTATGTAACTAAACTAAATATACCTAAACCTAATTCTAAACTGAAACTCTCCCTGGCTATAAATAAAATTGCAAATGGCAATGATAACAATGTCACTAGCAATCTTCTCCTCTCAAAAAAACCCAGGCTTTGAGCAACGATTCAGACCCCTTTTAAAGCCTTGACATCAAGCCTGATTCTAATGCCCAGCCCTGTCAAAATTCCCGCAAAGCAGCTCGACACGTGATGTGACATATCAAGGTCTTGCTCGTAAGGGTCATGTGATTTGGGGCGTGTTGAAGCAGGAATTGAAACACTACTTTTTTTATACTACAATTCTGCTTCAGAAGATCGATACTGTGTCAAGCAGACGGGCTCGAGCGTAACATCACTAGAAATGAGGAGAGACCTGTCTATGTTTTATGTCTAA
>NW_024668764.1:0-415 GCF_008729295.1 Plectropomus leopardus | reverse complement strand
AGATAGTCCCCTATTATTCATGTTCGCATGTATGTGTGTGTGTGTGTGTGTGTGTGTGTGTGTGTGTGTGTGTGTGTGCGCGCGCGTATGTATAAATCATTAGTTCTGCTTATATGTATTTCATTCAATGTCTGCATTCTCTCTGACTTCGTTGGCTCCCAGAATGACGTCACTGGCAAAATGATAGCGTTGGTCGTTTGTTAAAATGTTTAAAATTTCCTGACAAGAGACCTTTTGCAGTTTATAAGTGAATAATATGAAGTCTTATTTGTTGGGTAGATGCTTAGATGTACAATGTGTGACATGTTGATGAAGGAATGTGTGTGGCCAGAACCATTGTTTGCATTTTGTCTCCTTTTAGCAATCTCATTGTTTTAACCATCCATCCCTCCCTCCATTATCTATAACCGCTTAT
>NW_024668763.1:0-249 GCF_008729295.1 Plectropomus leopardus | reverse complement strand
CTGTTTTTCCCAAAGGTCTCTCTCTGCCTGCTGACCGCCGGATGTTTCCAGTCCTGTAACTTATTCCTCGATCAATAGGTGTCACTGCGTCTTCAGCTCAGCTGCCTGTTACATCTATAGAGACCAAAGACTGCTCTGGTGGTGCCTGCTGTGCACTTCATACAATGAGTGTAATAGAAAGAGGAATGCCTGTCTTCACTATAGTATAGAAAAACATACCGTCAGGAGCCTAGTAGACACACGGCCGTA
>NW_024668762.1:0-399 GCF_008729295.1 Plectropomus leopardus | reverse complement strand
AAAAGAACAAGACACAAAATTAGCAGGTTTATTTCTATTGCAGCCACTGCATTAGCCATCATTATTTCCAATTGAAGGTGATGTAGCCGTTTTATGCAAGCGATAATGAAAAGACAAGCCCCTTATGTGTTTTAGCCACGTATGAGGGATTTCTGGGAGTTGAGACCATGTTTCACAGAGGAATTGTGCATTCAAAACTTAAAGATGAACCGCTAAACTTTTGAAGAGTTATGCGATGCAACACTCGAGAAATCCCTCATATGTGGCTGCTCCCATGTATAAGGGGCTTGCCTTTCCGTGATCGCTCACATAAAACACCTACATTGCCTTCGACTGGAAATAATGATCGCTAGTGTGTTGGCTGCAATAAAAATAATGTTTTGAACATGTTTTGAACGT
>NW_024668761.1:0-522 GCF_008729295.1 Plectropomus leopardus | reverse complement strand
TTTGCCTTGATTTCATTTATTTCCTTCTTGATCTCTGTCATTCCTTGATGGACTAATTCACTTGAAGGGATGGGGGAACACATCGACAGACAATGACAATATAGGACAATATAGGTAGGCTTTCGACATTTTGGGACCATGTAACCCCCAATCAAATAGGCTGTTATAACATCAAGCAGGCTGTATTTGGCACATTTTTGTTTTTATTCTCCCAACAAAGTTTTTCCCAATAGTTCTGGTGGTGGCCTTGCAACCCACAAGGTGGGCCAGCCCGTCTGGCATTTGTCAGAAATGTCTAATGTCCAGTCCAAGCCTGGTTATGTTGTCAAAAGGGAAAGGACAATTTGGTCACTTCAGAAGAATAAGTATTCTTAGTCTGGCCACGTGAAAGAGTACAAGGTTTTATATTGTAAGAAAGGAATATTTTAAAAACCCCTAGGGAAGTCTAGGGAAGCAATTCAGGTTTAATCTCCCAAAACAGCAAGCACCAACCCTCCTCAAGTGTCCTTGAGGAAGACACTG
>NW_024668760.1:0-717 GCF_008729295.1 Plectropomus leopardus | reverse complement strand
ACAAACCAGACTGGTCAAAAATAATAACCAAGCCTAGTTTGTCACATGAAGGCTAGATTCAACCTTACCTAATGGATCTGCTCTCAGACGGGTCCCCATTCTTCACAAGCTGGCTCAGTGACAAGGAGGGAGAGATTTATTGAAAGCAATTATACGTTTTTAAACTAAGACATAAGAAAATGAACAATGGAGTGTGGAAATCAGCAAAGTCAGTAGTGAGAGCCATGCATGGATGTTTGTCAAGTGTGCTGTGGAGATGTTGAGAGTGTGAAATGCAGGGTGGATGTCTGCTGAAGGAATGGAGAGAATGAGTTAATCCCTTGCCCAGCTTTTGTAGGTGGGAAGGCCCAGGTGAACAAAATCAAGCTCACAATCCTCCCATGTCAGCCAGCTTCCTGATCAGGTTGGCTAGAACCATGTCCAAGACAGTGGGAGGGGCATCACAGTGTGTTTGTGTTAAAAGTGTAACAAGGTTTTATTTGACTCTTTCATAGATTAAAGATATTCTTAAGAAAAAAAAATTTTTTTTAAAACAAACCATGAAAAAACTTATTTTTCCCTGTAGGGAATAAAATATCAATCAATCAATCAAATCTTTATTTGTATGGCACTTTTCATACAAAGAGTAACACAAAGTGCCTCACAGAAATTAAAAACAATAACAGAAATGAAAAACATCAAAGAAAATCAAGAAAAATACAGACAGCCTGACCCTCC
>NW_024668759.1:0-414 GCF_008729295.1 Plectropomus leopardus | reverse complement strand
TCACACCACAATGTCATACATGTATATCTGTATACATTTTTATTACTTAATTCTCCATTGGTCCTACCCTTGCCTATATTTTATAAATTCTCTGACTGGTCTAGGGTGGCCGAAACAACCTTTCATACAAAGTGATTTATGTTTCAGGTTCAAATGACTCCAGTGATTGTATTTGCATACTTGCATGCTAAAACAGCTGGTGATGAAGAGATGTGCACTCAGAATCAGAATCACGTTTATTGGCCAAGTTCAACAAATGAGGAACAAGGAATTTTTTCCGGGTTGGCAATGCTCACAGTACTAGGGAAGGAAATAAGTTCGGGATAAGAAAAATAGAAAAAAAAGACAGACATAGACATGTAATTGTATTCACAAAAGGAAGAGATAGAGAATATATACAAAATGTACAGTATG
>NW_024668758.1:0-433 GCF_008729295.1 Plectropomus leopardus | reverse complement strand
TGGCGAGCAGTTTTTTAAGTGTCCTCCTCTCCACCACAGTCTCCACAGTCTCCAGCCTGAAACCCACCACAGAGCCAGCTTTCTTAATGATTTTAAGTCTGTTGGTGTCACTGGCTCTGATGCTGCTACCCCAATAAACAGCAGCAAAGAAGACGGCACTGGAGACAACAGACTGGTAGAAGATCTCCAACATCTTGCTGCACACGTTGAAGGATCGTAGCTTCCTCAGGAAGTAGAGTCTGCTCATCCCCTTCTTGTACACGGCATCAGCATTAGATTTCCAGTCCAGAGAATGTTGCACAACAGAACTAAAATAAATTCCTTTCGACCTCTTCATAGGCAAGGGTGCTTTTTGATGGACCTAAGGGATGATGATGATGATGATGATGTGATATTGCTTTGATGGTGAGCTCTGAATATGCTCTGAATACGA
>NW_024668757.1:0-369 GCF_008729295.1 Plectropomus leopardus | reverse complement strand
TACGACGGAGGATTAGGGCCACATTAAGGAAAAAAAAATTATTTACGAGATTAAAGTCATTAGTTACGAGAAAAAAGTCTTTATTAATGAGAAAAAAGTCATTATTTACGAGATTAATTCATTTCTGATTGTCTCAGTCCGGTGTCTTTACCTTAGAAAGTATTTACTGGAAGTACCAGTATGCAACTTGACGTGTTGTAGTTCTTCACTGTTACCACAAGAGGGCAGCAATACTCAACTCATTTTACAATATAATTTCCATTGGCAATTAATAACTGCTAGTTGTTTTGATGTGGAGAGTAGTCTGACTCACTAAAGTCATTCATACCACTCTCAATGCAAACATTATGGCATATTAATAAACACGGC
>NW_024668756.1:0-341 GCF_008729295.1 Plectropomus leopardus | reverse complement strand
CCTAGCCAAGTTTTGTATAACTATCCCTATCTTGTTATGTAAATTTCTAAATTAAGGAAAAAAATATATATATATTTGCTTTCTCGCACAGCCTCTTTGTACATGGCACCGTTCTACTAACTAGCGTCATGTCATCCATGCAAGCCCTTATTGGTGGGAGACACATCCCATTTGGACGTCTCTCTCCTCCATACAACCCACTTCGATGCCCTGATAATAAGCAAAGCAAAGTCACAAATACTGACTGAATACTAAACAGAGGCAACAACTAAAAACATTCATTGTTAACACCGTACAGTGCATGATGTAGCTGCAAAGATATGTCTTACCGTATGAGGCAC
>NW_024668755.1:0-2266 GCF_008729295.1 Plectropomus leopardus | reverse complement strand
CAACTTTATAGTTATATCTTATTTTGCATTCATTGTATAATGTTAGAAGGTAATCATATATCTAAGAATTTACCAAAGTTCATTAGAATCCATGGGATAATTTTATGTTATGTGTGGTCATTTTAACAGAATTGAGCCAAGGATCTTCAGAGTCGTGTGTTATGTTGTAAATTGCCTTTAGGTCTCCAAACATGCATTTGAAACTAGTGTGATGAGACTATAGTGGTGATGAGATACGTGAATTTACACACAACGGGTTAGATTGCGTAATTCGTCATGTCTCCTAGATTACATTAGGTCTTTTAGAAACTAATGCCGGATGTGCGATCACTTGGCACGAAAGTTCGCTAACCCCGCCTTCCATTCGCACCCCAAATTCAGAGATAAAAACTTAGTGAGCTCTCAGCTCAGTGCTTCTTTTGGCTTCCTTTCGCTTCTAATTCCTTTTCGCTTCTTTGCTTCTTTCTACTCTCCCTTTTACTGCGGCGCTTCTCGCTCGCACCTTTTTCTTTTCTTCAATTTTATAAGCGGAGCCGCAACAGCTCACCAGAGCTTTGCTGAACTTTAACTTTTGAAGCCATTTTCTTTTTAAATCTCTTTGAAGCTTTTCTTTATACCAGTTTTTGGTCAGTAAAGACACTTTTGAAATTCGTTTTAAGTAAACTCGAATTAATAATTTATAGTGACTCCGTCAGGCCAATGGAACTACTTTTGATTATTTCTGCGAGTTTTAATTGAGAAGGACACTCCGCGATTCACCGTCAACTGTGCCTCGGATCTAGAAGCAGCAGGTGCTGCTTCTAGATCCGAGGCACAGTTGACGTCATGTCACAAACTATCAGCATCTGTTGCCTGCCCTTAAGGACTTTGTTTAAAGACTTTTACCGGTTCGCCAAGGCAGATACCGAGGCCAGTTAAAGACTGCCGCACACCGACTCCACCTGCCCGGCCGCCGGTGTCTTTCAGCGGGTCACCTCGTCTGGAAGACGTGCCGCAGGTCTCCACTGGAGTGAAGCAACGACCTGGACCTCCCCGGAGAAGTCTAATCAAGTCGGCAAAAGTAGGCAGAATAACATCTTCAAGTGATCAGAGTTAAGTCGTATAGCAAAGCTTTAATGCCAAATTTCTAAATTATAATTCACCGTTCAGTGCGCATCCACGCTTTAGACGGTCACGTATTTCCACCCACTGTCATCCATAATTAATCATTTACATCATCTGAACATACATCACTTAGGTTCCTTTTCATTTGTTCACTGTCCTTTATATGTACTTTATATATACTACTTCCTCTATTTACTCATCATTTTATTAGCCTAAATAAAACATTACATTTATCGCCAAGTCATTGTCTGTTGATATTATTATGAGAGAAACAAGATCAATGTATACAGGATAAGCGGTACAGATTGTGAGATTGATTAAAGTGATGACATGTTTTGAAACTGTCATAATTTAAAATTTTAAAATTTTTTAATTTTCTCCTAAATGGAGAATGGTGCCCCTTTTTACTTTAACGGGTGGAAAATCCAAATTCTAACGTAGTTATTAATAACTGCTACATACTGTAGGGCATGCATTAATTCAAAGTAGTTTTTAGGAAAAAATGAGAAAGATGACTGGTTGCTATGTAGACTATAATCAAATGTAGGTCACAAACTTGTATTGGGTGCTCATGGAAAACAGAAAACAACACGATAAAATGGGAGGGAAATCCAGGCACTCCGAAAGTGTGACAAATGTGAAAAATGAGGAGGAATTACATTTGTAAAGCCTTTATTATAGTGGACAAAACATTAAAAAAGCCAACATGTTTCAACCACTACTGGGCAGGGCTTCAAAAACATGCATTATGGATATGCCCCACCCATATAATTGCAGGAACCAACAGGAAATGATGATTTAACCACATGATTAAATGACAGGTAAAACAAAAAGAATAACAAAACATAATGACAAAACAGAGAGAACATGAAATTAAAAAACCCCGCAAACCAATATATAAATATGCATATATACAGTATATTTTTCCATAAAACACACAGACTGTGAATACAAAAGGAGACAAATCACAGGAAACATGTACAATGTCTTCATTAAGGCCAGGATACCTACAAGCATCCAGTTGATGGATCCAAAAGGCCTCCCTTTGATTAAGTTTTTGTATTCTGTTCTCCCCTCTGACCAAAGGTTTAATATGTTCAATGCCCTTAATGCGAAAAGAGTGGCGTTGGAGCTATGAAATTCATTCAAATGTCTGGTAATC
>NW_024668754.1:0-388 GCF_008729295.1 Plectropomus leopardus | reverse complement strand
CGACAGGATTGTGTTATGATGCCACTATGTTTTTAGGTGAAGAAAAAGTCAATATCCAATATTTCAATATTCTACATGCAAAGTAGATTTTTTTTCCACATCAGTGCAGCATAAATCGCCGTGCAGCAGAAGCATGAAAAAGACACAGAGGACAGAAAGGACAGACACAGAGGAGACAGACTGAGGACAGCAGCCAGAGGAGGACAGCAGAGGACGGGTGAGACTAATCAGGGCCGAGTCCACAGACCAGAGCAACACAAAGACAGGAAGTAAAACAAGACACGTCAGGAGCAAGCAACATTAACCCTTTAGAGACAGTTTGTCTCATTTTAGTCTCTGTACTTCTTCCTGTTGTGATAACTGTGTGTGTGTTGATGCATGTGTCCTA
>NW_024668753.1:0-341 GCF_008729295.1 Plectropomus leopardus | reverse complement strand
TGTGTGTCTATATATATGTATATACCTGGATCGACATCACTCATATAAATAATTATTATTATCATCATTTTCAAAACAATTTTATATTTTTTGTCTTTTTTAATATGTGCTAAATAAATCAAATCAAATCAATTCCACTCGAAAAATTGTCAGCAAAGACCGAATTTCCTAATAATTAAATACATTCATAAATACATAAATAACGTGACAAAGTATGCGCTTGTACGACATTTAATTAAAATTTAATTACCAATTTACATTCGCCAGCCGGACCAGCCGAACCGCATAAAACGTGGGGTGATTTATCTTGACCTCGCCTCTCTCATCTTTGTTGCAGTCGT
>NW_024668752.1:0-484 GCF_008729295.1 Plectropomus leopardus | reverse complement strand
AATCCTTAAAATTGTGTAATTGTTTAAGTGGATCTGTATAAAAATGCTAAAATGAAAACCAACATTTTGTAAGTTGTATAGTTACAGTAATGTGTTGTATTATCTGTCTGTGTTTAACCCATTGAAACCTGAGCAGATTGGCGATTTCTCACAGACTCATGGGAAGAGGACAATGATAACTGAGAAATCACCAAACGTGCAAGAAATTTGTAAAAAGTTACAAGAAAGTTGTCTGTAAATAAAAAAAACAACCTGAGAATGCTAAAAATAAAAAGAATAAAAGTACACATATATATATCCACACACACACACACATTTTTACTGATTAATTTCAAGGATCAATTTCAAGGCATGTCAAGTATTTGTTTTAGCACTGGGGAGGGACTTTTGGCTTTATTTTAAATTTTAATGTTCTTTTAAAAGAAACGTGGGTTTTGGAAGGTTTTAAATATTGGTTTGGGCAATTTGAAAGAAAACTTTTTTT
>NW_024668751.1:0-794 GCF_008729295.1 Plectropomus leopardus | reverse complement strand
TCTACACTCTGTAACATGGTCCGTGCTGGACTTCTGGACTCCAACCCAGCACCCTCTGGTTCCCACAACAGACTGAGCTACTGCTGCCAAACTAGATCTACGAATACTCGGGGCCATTTTTATTTTCTTTGAGTCCGTGTTGTGTTTTTAGTTGGCCGCCGTGCCGACCGATCTGTTTGATTATTGATCGTGGCTGCCATGCCATGACGATCCATCTCTCATCTCTGTAACTATCCCTTATCTCTGGTTTTACCTCTCCATCTCTCTGTCTATCTCTATTCCACATCCCTCTTTATCTATTTATGGCCGCCGTGCCCTGACTATCTTTCTATATCTCCTCTCTATCTCTCTATCTGCTGTGAGATATAAGTGTCATTTACATTGTGCCACCTTAGAATTCTGAGTTTCTATTGTGTTCTGAGCAGTTTTGAGATATTGAACTTCAAAGTTTTGCATTCATAATTGCAAAAATTATAAGAACGGTTATTGTTTTCTAAATAAAATTCCCAAATAATAGATCATGGGTATCTAATGATATTAAAATGTGTCTTAATGCGAAATAACATGCTTTTCTTATGGGTGATTCTGATTTGGTCAGAGAAAAAGGGAGGGAACACTTGATTTCTATCTAAAAACAAAAAAAATGGATATACTCTTGCAGTAACCTGTAGGTCTGCCATTAATTTGGATAAAATCTGAGGAGCAATAGGGCTACATTTTCACCTCTGAACTATGACTGTGGATACTGCGTCACTGCGTAACTGCGTCTTTCAACGGTCGCTGTGGATGGAGGA
>NW_024668750.1:0-444 GCF_008729295.1 Plectropomus leopardus | reverse complement strand
TGAATCTTTTTTTAATCTGTTGCCTGTAAAGCACTTTGAATAACCTCTATATAAATATGCCTGCCTTGCCTTACTTATTGAATAATATGATACGTATATATGACTCGTGTCTTTTCAGATGCACAAGGTAAAGAGCAACAAGGAGCTCTGGGCTTTCCTCTTTAACGACTTTCTGCTTTTGACACACACGGGTAAACAGTTTACCTCCTCTGGGCCTGATAAACTGTTCAGCAACAAGAACAACGTACAGCTCAAGATGTACAAGCCGGTAAGACAAACACATACACACACACACACATAGACACACTCTTAGAAAATGTGCATTTTCTTGTCGAGAATCACCTCTGATGTTGTGTTTTTCCTTTAGCCTGTGCTGCTTAATGAAGTGTTGGTGAAGCTGCCGGATCCTTCCAGCGACGAGCCCACCTTCCACATTTCACACAT
>NW_024668749.1:0-570 GCF_008729295.1 Plectropomus leopardus | reverse complement strand
AACAAAACTCTTTTTTTCATACTTCTCATGAGTGATGATCACATTTGGACCTAGAGATCTCCCGCATATCTCCTTATGAACAACATATTAAAATCAACCATAAAAACAGCAATATGCATTTGATTGTGACCCACATGCAAACACTTCAACAAAATCCAAACTTGCACACACACATGCACATAGTCCATCAGATTCATTTTCACATTCAAAGGTTCGGGCTAAAAATTCACAGTCTTTTACAGCCACTTAGAGCATCATTAGTGGTGTTGAGTTGTGTGTGGAGGGGTCAGCATGGTGTTTGTAATTGGCTCTGCTCTGCCCACATCCTAAAGGTCAGCGTGGAGCTAAAGGCCACTCACTGGCTGAATGGGTAATTGACAGATGTGGTGTTTATAAGCTTGAACAGGAAGTCCAGAGGAATGTAACATCTATTACATCAAAGGGCTCATATTAATAATATGCATTTCCACTTTTGTTTACTGTGGTACACTATGCAGCTGGGAAAGAGGAAATGAAGCAGAATATGGAACCCAAGAGCTGTATTAGGTACTAGAGATACACATTGTAAAT
>NW_024668748.1:0-228 GCF_008729295.1 Plectropomus leopardus | reverse complement strand
GGTGATGGTCTAAAAAGTAAAGTCTTGCGTGTTTATGTGTGTATGTGTGTAAATAAGGATTTAGGTCTTGTGTATGTGCAGGTGTGCATCTGTATCTGCTTCTGCATACATGTCAGTTTATTTATGTATATGTTGTATATGTTTGTACAGTAACTGAATGCTAAGTATAGTTTTGTACCACAGACTGTATAGTAAAGATGGACACAATGGCAGTTCCCTAAATGTGAA
>NW_024668747.1:0-412 GCF_008729295.1 Plectropomus leopardus | reverse complement strand
TTCCTCTGTGAAATCGTGGACTATCACTTCCCAGAAATCCCTCATACATGGCCGCTCCCACGTACAAGGAGCTTGCCTTTCCATTATCGCTTTGCATTACACACCTGCGTTGCCTTGGATTGGAAATAATGACAGCTAGTGTGATGGCTGCAATAGAAATAAAGCTGCTAATGTTTTGAACATCCATCACCATGCTTCTTGGAAGGTTATTACCAGAGGAGAAGTCGTATAACATCACTCAGTGGAAACGCAGTCATCTCGTAATTGTGTTTTGTCAGCATTTTTAAATGTTGCTTACATTTTGCATAAATCTCTAATAGAAACCCACCGTGTGGCAGCTTATATGCTATGTCACTTTAGAAAGGTTGATAGATATGTATTAAAAGTGTGAATATAAAGGATTTGTGGATTG
>NW_024668746.1:0-720 GCF_008729295.1 Plectropomus leopardus | reverse complement strand
GGTTTATTGACTGAGTCGAGCCATTTCTGTGTCGGTGTGAGCAGCACAAACACGTGAGCCCCCCCGCAGCTCACCACAAGTGGAGCTCTGTCCTGCAGCACAGAGCAGGTGAATTTCAATATCTTCCACAATGAGGACACTTATTATTTCAGACGCACAACGAAATTTAACAGACTAATTTAGAACAGATTTTTGTATTGCGTAACTGTCTGAGTTTTTTTTTTAACTTTACAAACTATAAAGTGTTACAACTGCTAACAAGCTACTGGAGGCACACCGGGCTCTCTCTCACCTAACACTGAAGCTCCATGGCGCGCAGTCAGCTGACTCTAAAAACTGTCACGGGCATCTCTGCCTCACCGCATGATCTCCTCCCACCTGACAGTAAAGCCGTGAAGCATACGGTGTCTCCCTCACTCACCTGACGGTGAAGCTTTGGGGCCCAAGGCGTCGGCAAGGTGCCAAGACATTACAAAAAATCTATAGATGTCCACCCTTATGGTGGCACAAAGGGATGACAAAAGTCAGTAGGATTTCCATCTTCTGGCGACCATGAACTACTGTACAAAATTTTATGATAATTAATTGTTACTAAAAAGTATAATACACTAATACTAATAACATGACATGAGAATTATGGCAGACCTTTAGACATCCTTTAGTGTGACACCAAAAGTCATTTTTTGCTTTAATCCTCTATAATTAATAGTCATAGTGCAA
>NW_024668745.1:0-375 GCF_008729295.1 Plectropomus leopardus | reverse complement strand
ACACACACACACACACACACACACACACACACACACACACACACACAGTAGATTTGTGTGAGGGAACGCCAAATGTATACATCAGTTACATCAAAAGCAGCTGCATCAAAAGTACTTTATTTAGCAATAATTCAGTTTGTCCTCAGAGATTTGTCTTCCTACACTTGCCAATAATTAAGTGGCAGTTTATTAACACCTTCACACTCCTACAGTCCAAAAAATATTCAGCCTGTTTAGAGGTCAAACTGATTATTTTCATTATTGTTTTTTTTTGTATTTATATGTCATGTTATTTACCTGTGTGGCAACAAAGTAGTGGTGTGGGTTTGTGTCCCCCAGCATGGACAGCAGACACTCTGAAGCGGGGACAGGCTC
>NW_024668744.1:0-1565 GCF_008729295.1 Plectropomus leopardus | reverse complement strand
AGCTGCAAATTCACTGATTACACTCAGATACACAATCTGGACTACATATTTGGAAATTGTTTTTGAACAGTGTTTCTGTCTCGTTTTGTTGCTGCAGTCGAACTTTGCGATGGGCCGGCTTCCCTCCACCTACAGGAAGTGCTACATGCTGGACTTTGGTCTGGCACGGCAGTACACCAACACCACCGGAGAGGTCCGACCGGTAAGAAACGTCTCACACACACACACACACACACACACACACAGATATCAAGGGTCAATGTCCTGACATTATGCATCATATCAGAAGAGGTATCTGCACGCTTTGATCACCTGCTGTCGTGCTATGGAAGACCAAACATGCCATAACGATAAACATTTAGCAGAAAGAAAAATTTATAACAATGTTAAGAAAAAAAATCCTGATTTTTATACTTTAGCCAAAAAACCGAGCTCGTTTTTCATGATATTGTCTGAATGAATTCTAATATCAGTACTAACAGATTTTTAAGTTGATTCATAATTCTGACTTCTTAAATGACAGTTATGAAAAAAAAGGTCCTGTTGTGGAACAAAAGACAGGATAATTAAAAAAAAATGCAAATTGTTAAAATTAAAGGCTATTTTCTAATTATGATATCTAAATGTTTTGAGATGATGAATTGAGGGTTATTAAGGATCAAAATATTACAAAGAAATACAAATGAGATAAAATGAAGTAGGCCAAAATATAAATCTATTTAAACGTTCACTTGTACAGATACTCTGCGCTCATGATTGATAGTTGCAGTCAGGATAACTGACACACATGGAAATACACACATAGTGTGTAGTTGAGACTGCATGGCATGTTAAAGTTTTGATTTTAATAATTAATACTATTTAAAGGAGAGTGATATTAAAATGATGAGAAATTGAGTTCTGATTGATATTTTATTGTAAATTATAAGGACAAAAAAATTGTCAAACTTGAAGTATTAAATTATTATTCAGGCTTTCAAATTAAATGTTTTTATGGTCATGAGACATTTATACATTAATAAAATAGACATTAATAAAATAATAAAATCCCAAAAAGGGAATCTAGACACGAGGAGATAAATTAGTGCAAGTTCAAAATATAGGTAAAATATAACATAAATCAAATATAAAGTCAGTGATACAAATCAGTAGTGCATTGTGAATGTGCTGCAGTAAAAAAATAAACTGAATTATCAAAAGCTAAAAAAATAAAAGCAGACAGACAGACGGGGTGTGTTTGCTGCATTGCAGCACGTTATTTCAATAGATCACAGTTAGTGTGTGTGTGTGTGTGTGTGTGTGTGTGTGTGTGATCAGATGTTGGTGTAGCAGCCGCTCCCTGACACCGAACGAGGGGATTTTCTGGGTTTGAAGGTTTGAATGAAAAATGCCTTTTATTGTGAAAAGCCTAAATCAGCAGCGGATGTGCTGATTGGTCGTCAGTCAGTCAGGGATCAGGCCTGCTGGGATTTGTAGTTTCACTGGTGTTAGCTTCTTCTTCTCTCTTTTTTATTCATGAGATATTTTTAGATCGGTGAGGACGTGAGCTTCTTCCACTTCCTGTC
>NW_024668743.1:0-727 GCF_008729295.1 Plectropomus leopardus | reverse complement strand
TGTGTGTGTGTGTGTGTGTGTGTGTGTGTGTGTGTGTGTTTTAATCCGAGCTTTTCCCATGACACCAGCTAGTTTACCCTGCCGCTCATAGCGGCGGTTCCCGCTAAAACCCAGGTCGACGTTAGTGCCGTTAGCGTTAGTGCCGTTAGCAGCTAGCCGCCAGTAAACACACCTGTGCATTTATAAACCTACCTGTCTTAACAGCTAACACACTGTGACTTTAGCACACGGCCACCTTTTTAAACGAAATAACCACTCGATTCAGCCATTAATACTTTCATTTATTGGTTAAATTCAGCTTCAAACGACCAAGTGTTTGCTGAGGACAGTTACCTGTTAGTCCCGCGTCCGAACTGTCAAACCGGAAGCGGAAGTATACAAAGGGCTTTATGGTGGAGGGGAGTCGGACTGTACCAAGTTGAGGAAAGCAGAGGGGGATTCAGTGTTGAGGAAAATAGTCTTGTTTAATAGCCTAATAGCCTACATGTTGTTGATTTTTTATGTTATGATAATTAAAATAATAATTGAACTTATAACAACAACAACAACAACAACAACAACAACAACAACAATAATAATCATATTAATCGTGATTTTATTGTCTTAACTGAATATGTAGCCTACCGAATCTGGTTTGTCTGTTTAAAAGCTCTTTAGAAGGAATTCATTGACGGATTAAAGTTATTTAATGAACTGAGTATTTTCACTTTTCATTACTTTATACTGC
>NW_024668742.1:0-493 GCF_008729295.1 Plectropomus leopardus | reverse complement strand
GTGGTTAGGTTTAGGCACAAAAAACACTGGGTTATGGGTTGGGAAGACATCATGTTCTGGCCTAAAATACCCGATTTGGGGGGCATAATCCTGGCAGGAAAAGCAACAGCGTATCAGTGAAAATCAATCACACTATCTTCACCAACTGGTCACTATGAAACACCCATGTTTGGTGCCTAAAAAGCAGATTGAAGCACAACAATGATTCAGCAAAACACAACAGGTTTTGTCGGTCGCTGGTCTCAAACAGTGGTCGACAGTTTGGCAGCTGTCTCACCTAGGTGTCATACCATCCACTGAAAGATGCAAAATTAACATTTATGGTTTGAATATTGCAGAACAGCCGATTCATAAGGATAAAATGGGTTTCTGCAGTCTGTATTAATTGCTCTTTTTTCCTCTGGCTAATGTTATGACTTAGTGATTCACTTTCTTTTTCTCTCATCCTCCTTTTGTTCTCTGCGGGTGTCCATATGTTTTTCTCCTTATGTTT
>NW_024668741.1:0-442 GCF_008729295.1 Plectropomus leopardus | reverse complement strand
TTAGAGCTCTGCTGCAGACTGTTAACCCTTAAACACCTATAGATCAACATTAGTTCTCCTGCGCTGCATTCAGACGCCTTTTACAATCATTTTAACCTTTTAAAACCTGAAAAAAAAGCAGTTGGATGTCTTTCAAAAACAAAACATAATGAGCAACTTGGCAAGAATTGTCCCACAAATAAAAAAAAATAAAAAAATTGTAAAAGGTGACAAGGAACTGATCTGAAAATTAGCAGAAAATCTTTTAGAGAAAAAAAACCCAGAAAACTAATGAAAATTCTTCAAAAAAAGACCTCAAAAAAGTGCTAAAAATCTTAGGAAAAAAATACAAAATTCATATAAAAATTTCATAAGAAATATAATTCTTTTTGTATTTCCTTTTTTTATTTTTAAGTAATTTTCTTGATTTTTTTTACTAATGATTTGGGTCATTTCTTGTTAA
>NW_024668740.1:0-703 GCF_008729295.1 Plectropomus leopardus | reverse complement strand
CTGCTCTCTGACCTTTATATTTAAGCCATAATAGCTGATTAGTGACCCTAGTTTCGTAAGTGTGTATATTCCTGGAGCACAAGTTTCTTGTGCTCAGTTGAAATCTCCGTCCGTGTGACAGGGAGGAGGGGGAGGTGAGCTGGCGGGGTGGTTTTGGGTCCATTCAGACCTGCCACTCTGGCTCTGCTTCCTCTCTTTTTCTTTCTTTTCTATTACTGTTCTCTGGAATTCATATTTAAGTTGTAATTGCTGATCAGTGACTCTAGGATCCTCACTAAGTGCTTATCCTTTTTACTGCTCACCACCTTGGGTCTGTTGAACTGCACTACGTTAGTCTCGCTGCCTACTGGAGCATTCCTGCTCCCTTGTCTCCTAGCTTTCCCGGATCCTGGCCGCAACCCCGGCTGTGCCTGATCGTGGTGATATCTGTGCTGGTGCTGCCTTTGGTTTTGCTCTTGCTGTGGCTGCACTGATACACTACCCCCCGCTTGCCCTGATCGTGGTCTTGGTCCTTGTTGCGCCGATGCCGTTATCATGCCTTTGGACACCTCCCTATCAATATATGCTTGAGACTCTTATCAGTACCCACAATATCATCACAGAGTGCATTTGATAATTTCACACCTATTGTTATTGTAATTTGACATGTGTCTGTGTCCACTATTGCTGTGCCTCTCTCCCCCTCCCCCCTCTTTCTTTCTCT
>NW_024668739.1:0-723 GCF_008729295.1 Plectropomus leopardus | reverse complement strand
CTAGCCGTCATTATTTCAATCCAAGGCTACGGAAAGGCGAGCCCCTTATACATGGGAGCGGCCATGTATGAGGGATTTCTGGGAGATGTAGTCCACGATTTTACAGAGGAATTGTGGGTTAAAACCTTTCTCTGAGTTATGTGATGCAATAACAGCTCTTGTAGCTCCTGCTGCATCATGAGGGAGCCAGTTCCTACTGACAAGCTCATAGACACAGCGTCATGTGACCTCACAGCATCATGTGACCTCACAGAATCATGTGACCTCACAGCGTCATGTGACCTCGCAACATCATGTGACCTCACAGCATCATGTGACCTCACAGCGTCATGTGACCTCACAGCATCATGTGACCTCGTAGCTCCCAATCAATGGCAGTTTTTTCCTGTTTGTTTTTTTTAAATTGATGCGTTTATTTTCTATTTGCAATTTCAATTTGTGCAATTTGAGGGTTAATACCCACCTTGAGTGAGCCCTAAACATTTTTTATCTATCCCAGCTCCCTCAGGAATACCTTCTGATTTCTAAATGGGTGTTTTAAGATTCATCTGGGAACTAGATTTATTCTTTTTTAAGCAATTTTGGTTGAATGCATTTTTGTTTCCAGCATCAATAATTTCTTGAACATTATGACCTTTATTTTGTGGAGAGATTTGCTCAACTGTAGTTTGAGTACTATATGAATTTTGGCTGTGTGTAAAGTTGAAGTTGAAAGAGTCAAAT
>NW_024668738.1:0-677 GCF_008729295.1 Plectropomus leopardus | reverse complement strand
TTTCTTACCTGGTGAGAGAGTACTTGTTCGTTTCAGAAATAGGCGCGGCAGAGGTAAATTGGCACCTTGGTGGTCTCCAGAACCTTTTATTGTTGTAGAGCAAGTAGGAGACACTGGACTGGTCTACAGGGTCCACCCGGAACAAGGCGGTCGTGAGCAGACTTTGCACAGAAACTCTTTAAAACTTTGCATTTTACCACCAGCTGTTTCACAGCCCGCAGAAGAGCAGCCATCCCAGGAGCAAGTACCTGTTTTACCTTTGTTTTATGGATTTTTACCCTTTGCCCCAGCACCAAATGAGCAGGACGTTGTGGACTCTGGCCCCAGGAGATCGAATCGACCCAATCCCAAGTGTTACGACGCGATCAACATGCAGAGGCAGGGCGAAGTCCCTGCCTGCCGTGTAAGTACCGAGAAAGAAAGTAGTAGCACTTGTCGGACGCAAGCTAAGCTAATTACATTGTTGGATTGTACAAGAACGAATACTTCCGCCTGTTGTTGTGTCCGCGTAGGGTTCCCAGCGTGCCGGAGGAGAAGCCAGCCGGGTGGGATTTCGAGACAAGTGAAGGAGTGTCGCGAAGCCGAACACACGCAGGGGCAGAGGTTTACTCTGCCTCCGATGTGACCTGGTGCGTGTGACCGAGGGATCCACCGACCTGGATCGGAAGGACCAGCTG
>NW_024668737.1:0-952 GCF_008729295.1 Plectropomus leopardus | reverse complement strand
GTCATCAAAAACATGAAACTTTGACATAATAAAGAAATGGCTGAAAACGACATACCCCAGCTTGTAGAGACTCATTAAGGCATACAATGTCGAAGAAAAAGGGCCAAAAACGTCAATCAATTCAACATGTCCAAAAAATGGCTAAAAACTGCATATGATATATTGGAGAGACATGTCATTGTATAGCAAGTCCAAAAAAATGCCAAAAATGTCAAAATATAGCATGTCGAAAAAGTGGCCGTAAACAACAAGGTATGTCGAAAAATGTCAAATTTCGCAATGTCCCAGAAAAACTTATACCTCTCAGAGTCACGTCATAGCATAGAACATTGGGGAAAAGAAGCCAAATTGTTATAATTTAGCGTGTCACAAAAAAGGCTGAAGTTGTCATCGTAGAGTATGTCGAAAAACGTCAAAATAAATGCATGAAAACGAATTGATGTGGCTTGTGGAGAAAAAATATAAGTGGTTTTCAGGCATTTTTTGGACATGTCAAAATGTGACATTTTTCGACATCCTATAGTATGGCGTTTTTGGACAGTTTTTGGACATACTAAATTATGACGCTTTTAGACTTTTTTGGCCTCTATTTCCACTTTGTAGACTAGAACGCATCTTAACAACTTATAATATGTGGTTTCAGCCATATTGATGACGGGTCCAAATTTGAGATTTTTCGACATACTATACTATGGCGTTTTTGGCCATTTTTTAGACATCCTAAGTTATGAAGTTTTTGGACTTTTTTGGCCTCTATTTCCACATTTTACAGTATAACGCGTCTCTACGAGCTATAATAAGTGGTTTTCAACCATTTTTACGACGGGTCCAAATTTGACATTTTTCAACATACTATACTATGGCGTTTTTGGCCATTTTTTGGACATGGATTATATGAAGTTTTTTGACTTTTTTGTCCTATATTTCCACTTTGCACAGTATTACGCGTCTC
>NW_024668736.1:0-440 GCF_008729295.1 Plectropomus leopardus | reverse complement strand
TTTTCAAATCATGTTACTGAAAAAAAAAGACTTTTTTCCAGCACTTTTTCAGGTCATTTTCCTGCTTCTTTTTGTATTTTTACTTTTCGTTTTTTTTGCTTATTTTCAGGTCATTTTCTTGTAATTTTTACCAATTTCTTGCACATTTTTCAGCCATGTCTCATTAAGCTCATTGCCTTCTCCGCCTTCTCTATTTTGGAAAAGAATCAGAGGTTTCAGAGGGTTAAAGATGAGCAAAGAGTCAGCAGTCAGTGGGAGTGTAAAGCAGAGCAGTCAATAAAACAGGTTTTAAAAAATTGTAAATAATCACATAGACTAGAGGTATCTGGCCCTTCTGTCAAAAATGTACGCCAAAAATATTCGAGAGATTGGTCCAGGAGTGTGTGAGACTCCCATGAGCACCTCTGGGCAGAGAAAATGGTTACAAACTTGATGAGCAG
>NW_024668735.1:0-284 GCF_008729295.1 Plectropomus leopardus | reverse complement strand
TTGATTTGATTTCTTTTGAAAAAAATGAAAAAAAAAAAACGGCACTGAGCGAGCAAGGAATGTCCCACTCATCGCAGGAAATGAGTAAAAAAGTGACAAAAATAGGGCTGAAATTCCCTTTTTCACGTCCATTGCGTCGCGTCCATCATGTCCATCATGCAGCCTGGCATGAATTCGCGTCTGTCATTGACTTTGAATGTAAACACGGCACGTGAAGCGCTCGCGCATCGTCTGGTGCGATTATACGAGACGTAGAAATTATGGTGTTATTAGATTGGCTTTCA
>NW_024668734.1:0-928 GCF_008729295.1 Plectropomus leopardus | reverse complement strand
GTGTGTGTGCGTGTGTGTGGGTGGTGAGGGGGGGTGTTCGGGTGCCTATGTGAATATGTGTAGGAATATCTACATGAATGTGTGTGTGTTGTTGCGTACGTATATGTGGGGGTGGGAGGGTCAGGCTGTCTGTATTTTTCTTGATTTTCTTTGATGTTTTTCATTTCTGTTATTGTTTTTAATCTCTGTTAGGCACTTTGTGTTACTCTTTGTATGAAAAGTGCCATACAAATAAAGATTTGATTTGATTTGAAGAGCTTTATCCCAATGAATACACAAGTACAACAACAGCTATTATTATCATTACAAATATTAAAATTAGTTTACTGTTTGTATTCTTTAAACTGTGTTTAATCATATTGATATGGGTTCTGATTTTTAATTTTTAAGTGTTTCCTTTGCTTTCTCATTATCATTTGTTTTCAGTCCAACATGTTTTGCCTTTTGATTACACTCGTTTCTGTAAGGCCTCAGTTCCGCGTTATCGTTTGGCCGTTAACTTTTAATCATCTTTTTTTAAAGGCGCCATAAAAATAAAGCTATTATTGTTTTCCATTTAGTAAGTGTACTTCGTTACTTTCCTCCACCGGTACTCAAAAAAAGCCGACAACAATAAAGGCTCAGAGTGAAGCTAGCTGCGGCTAACAGCTAACGTTAGCTTAGCATCATTAGCAGAAAATAATCAAACCTCTTCTTCTTCTTCTTCTCGGGTTTGAAGCCTCGTGCAGCAGCAGTTTCCGGTGTCGGTCCATCTCTGCTCCGGTTACTGAACTAAACTCTGACGGTTTGTTTTTCTGCCGTTATTCAGATCCAGCTAACGGTTCACTCTGCTAACCGAGAGCACCGTCACACCGGCGGAAGTACACACTAACACTTCCGGGGCGGCCTTCAAAATAAGACTTATACGTCGTAACATTTCGGATAATAA
>NW_024668733.1:0-4574 GCF_008729295.1 Plectropomus leopardus | reverse complement strand
GATTCTCAGTTTGAAAGAAGATCCATAAAGATGAGTCAGTGTGAAGTCTTTTAGTGAAGAGCAAATAAACCCATCAGATGTGTTATATGCAGTGGTGGATGAAGTACCTGAAAGCCATACTTGAGAAAATACAGATATCTTAAGAGAAAATTACTTTGTTAGAAAGTTGCCTTTTAGAATATTACTTGAGTAAAAGTCCTAAAGTATAATTTTATCATACTGTCTCAAAAGTAAAGGTAAAAGTAAATTGTGTTAATATAACAAAGCAAACATTCAGCATTCTGAACATTATTTCTTAATATCGCCTTAAAAATGGAGCCTGCATGACGGGGTTACAAGGTCTTCTTTTATGGTTTTAAAGGATTTAAAGAAGTTTTTTGCTCCTCCCATTCTTTCATTGGTCCATCTGTTCCATCGTCCTTCTCTGATTTGTATTAAGTAACTAAAATCCCTGGAGGAAATGTAGTTTAGTAAAAGTAAAGGTTGATGGAAATACAAATAACCAAGTATAGATACTCCCAAAATATACTTCAGTGATGTAACAAAGTATTATTACTTCATTACGCCTCAGGTTGGATGATGCTGTATTGTGTCTTGTTCTCTCCATCAGATGCCTGTGAACTCACAGTGGACATGAACACGATACACCAATACCTCAAACTGTCCGACAACAACAGGACGGTGACTTCGGTGACAGAGAGGCAGGCATATCCATATCACCTGGAGAGATTTAACTGGTGGCATCAGCTGCTGTGCAGCGATGGTCTGACTGGTCGCTGTTACTGGGAGCTGGAGTGGAGAGGAGAGGTTTTCATCTCGCTGAGTTACAGAGGAATCGGGAGGATAGGGGACAGTAATGACTGCTGGTTTGTTGGCTATGATAAGTCCTGGAGTCTGTGGTGCTGTGAGGAGAAAGGTTACTTTGTCTGTAGCAATAAGAGAAGACAAGCCCTTCCTTCCTCCTCCTCCTCCTCCTCCTCCTCCTCCTCCTCCTCCTCTGTCACTCACAGAGTAGCAGTGTATGTGGACTATCCTGCTGGCTCCGTGTCCTTCTACAGAGTCTCCTCTGACTCTCTGATCCACCTCCACACCTTCAGCACCAGCTTCACCGAGCCTCTCTACCCTGGGTTTGGTTTCTGGTCTGGCTCCTCAGTGACTCTGTGTTCACTGTTGGAGGGAGAGTCTCCTCCTGTGTAGAGAAATACTCTCACTGCTGACAGACTCTCCATCTTAATGCTGTGAGCCATACTACAAAAGGCTGAGATTCTGTGCAACCAGTAAATAAAAAGAGGATGTGCAGACTTGCAAATCCTTTTTGTTGAGCCTGTGTTGTGGGTCCTGGTTGTGCTGATGCAGTGATCCCACTCAATGCCACTTTTTCCTGCCATTGTTATTAGTCATGGCTCCACTGTTATTATAAACATGTCTTTTATCGCCATGCACATAAACTAGAATATTTACCCGAACATGCTATCATAAATAACATTTGTTATTTTTATGACTATTACAGTTGTTATATTATTTTTTTGTTACCATTATTGCTGTGCACCCCCCCCCCTTTTCTCTTCTCTCTCTCTCTCTTTCCTATATATAATTTTGTCATCTACTGTAGTTTAAATGTTTTTTTACAATATCTATTGGACAAGAGGGATCCCTCCTCAGTCACTCTTCCTGAGGTTTCTACTACCTGCCCCCTGTTATAGGGGGATTTTTGGAGTTTTTTTCTTAGTCAGTGTGAGGGTCTCAGGGCAGAGGGATGTGGTATGCTGAGGCAAACTGTGAATTGTTATAAGGGGCATTTTAAATGAAACTGGCTTGACTTTTTTGACTATGTTCAGTTGAATGCAGTACAAAGATGAGATGTTTCATATTCAGACTAGACATTTTTTAAAAATTTTTTCTTTATTGTGTTTTATATTCTTTTAATTTATTCTTTCATTGGGTCTTAATCATGTTTAATTCTATTATTAGTACTGTTATTTCTGTGTTTCCTGCTGATATTCTTTGAATTGTATATACCATTAATGGTATGGTTGTGATTGTTATTTTGGTTTTGTAATTGTTTCTCTGTTTTGTCTGGCTTTAGTATGACGTTGTTGTTTGACTCTTATAGTTACGAAGCCTCTTGCTTCTGCTTTTCCATGTTTGTCAACTCACTTTGTAAACCCTGTTTTTAAAGGTGCTATATAAATTAAGTTACTATTATTATCATTATTATTATTATTATTATCATAAATTGATATATAGAAATTAAATTGCAACACTGTGTATCTGTTAGAGATTAAAATTCTGGAAGGCAGGGTGTTTTCCCACATATCATCCTAAGTGACTTTTATTCTGGTATTTCCCGTCTGAATGGTGGTGTTTTATTTTGAAAGGAGCTCATCTCTGTGATAACCGGAAATTGACAGAAACACAACCGTAGGGGGTGACGTCAGAGCTCCCGGTGTGTCATGTGGCGTTAAAGGTGTGATGAAGAGTGAGATGAGCTGCAGCTGAAGAGGAAACAGGGATTTTGATGGGTTTGTTTCTCTGCGAGTTCACTTTGACTTCCTGTGAACAGTTAGTGTTTATTGAGTGCAAAAGTGAGCTGAGTGTGAAAAGTTTGTGTTGTGTAGAAGTGAACTGAGTGTGAGTCACTAACTGATCACTTCACTTCCTCCTCTGTTAAAACTAAAAACTTGAACTGTGTGTTCTGACAAACTGAATCTGATCAGAGCTCCCTCAAGCCTAATCTGTCAGTTAGTCGGTTTGATAGTTTGTTTATTTGTGAGTAAACAATGGGACTGAGGGCGTTGGTTACCGTGAAGATGAGAACAAAGGCGCAGTGCAGTTTGGCGCTGATGTCTGACTTCAGTCTGTCCATCTGTCTGCGGGGGATGAGCTCCATCTAGTGGACTGACAGCACAACTACAGCAGTGCTGTCGTGATTTATCATGAACATCAGAAGTCAGAAAAGTAGGTTTGCACCTACAAGGAACGTGTTGTTTTTTTGTGCATATATTAAATATATAATAAGCATAATCAGGAATAAAAATGGGATGGGAGTAAATACAGGTACTGGGCATCATGCAGCAACATTCTCATAAATATCTCATATTTTCCTCTTAATTTTCTGGTAAAGTAAAACGTCACCTCCAGATACACAAAACACTCTGAACCACCTAAATCTGCTCTGACCAGGTGTGTTCAATGCTGAATCCCACTGCTCATCAGTCATTGGTCAGCACAGGTTACGCCCCCTAAACGCCATATAAACACATGACCCCTAAACACATGACGCCAAAAAAAGGCTGAAAGAAGAGAAACTTCTGCAGAAGTAAAACTGACGTCCTGTTAAACTTAGGTAAATGTGATTTCTGGGAAATGTATTGAAGTATTAAAAGTAAAAGTACATGTGCCAAAAGATTAAAATACATTTAATAAATCAAAATAATTAAGATAATGAAAAAGCAGCAAGTCCTCAAACATAGCTTACAGTTTATATGAAAAGCTGGGACCATAATTTTTTTTTTTAGCATGAAATGACTTACACAATAATAACAATTATTGCCAATTTATTTTCTAATTAATCAACTAATTGTCTCAGCTGCGCGAGTATATTTTCATATTTTTGGCTTGTGCACAGAAATCTTAATTTTTAAAGTAGTTATCTAATATTAGTAGTGGAGTGAAAAGTCTATTTCTCTCTGAAGTGTAGTGATGTTGAAGTGGAAAGTAATATTAGATCAAAATACTCATATAGCGTAAAAGTTCCTCAAACATGTACTTCAGTACAGTACTTAGGTAAATGTACTGAGTTACATTTAGCTTTGGTCAGCAGAGATGCACAGTAACTGAAATTACAGTAACTGGGATCAATGCACAAAGTATAGCAGTATTTCTTTAGCCCTAAAATTTAATAATCCAGTCATTATAATTTCGGTATAAATTTGGTCTGCAACCATGTTTGGATGGGTAGAGTGCATCAGGTGGCATCCATTTAAATGCCTCGATCCTCATTTTTTAGAATGTAATCCGCGGTGGTAAAACGTTTTATACCTGGAGACGCTTCCTGCTTCGCTTCAGTGCGGACGCTCTTCTTGCTTGCTCTCTGCTACGCTTTTATTTTTCCTAGTTTTTTCCCTTTTTTTCCTTCTTGTCACAAACTCCAACATATTTAAGGTTTCCTACAACAATTAAGTCATTTGGAGGATAATCTTTGCCGTTTTTGCATTGGGATTATCTACTCTTCATGTTGATTCAGAACAGAAGCAGCTCTGTCTGTGTGTGTGAGTGAAAGAGGCAGTGAAACACACACCGGACACTATACCAGTTAACTCTGCACACTTGAAGCTGGAAGAGGAGTTTTCCTGCCCCGCTGGATGCAAACTGGGACCTTTATAGAGGAGTACCGCTTATTTTAAAGCCGTTCACTCCGAGCTTCAAGATGCCTCCGCTATCTGCAGACGACTACGCCAAACTTCTACAGAAAATTGCCGTGCTGGAGACTAAAATTCACCGCCTAGAAGTGAATGTGGAGGTAAACGGGCTAGGTGGGAATGACACCACCTTACCCCTGCCTCAAATCAGTG
>NW_024668732.1:0-2200 GCF_008729295.1 Plectropomus leopardus | reverse complement strand
ATCATCATCATCACCATCATCATCACCATCATCATCATCATCATCGTTTCGGTCGGCGCGGTGCCCTGACCTCACTCAGCTCCCCGAGGAGCGCTTGATTCATGCACACCAGGTGCACGGGGCGGGACGGGTGCTGGGACTTGAGTCTTAAAGTGAGAACAGTGAGAAGTGCAGAGAGACGTGTTGGCGGCTGCCTCTCACAGATTATCGTCTCAGACAAACACACACTTTGTTATTAACCCTTAAAACCACAGGCTCACTGTCAAATGAGTGTAAATACCTGCTGAAAAAACCCAACAGGTGGAAAGTCACAGTGACGCCTGCAGCTGGTCAGAGGATCAGACAGACAGCTGATTACAAACACAAACAACAAAGTTACCAGAAACTAAAAACCAAGAAACAAACGAATAAAAAAGGCATCAAAAACCCAAATCAAAGGTATTACAAATAAAACATCTGAAACAGAGCTGCAAACAGAGCTAAAAAAACAGAGCTGCAAACAGAGCTAAAAAAACAGAGCTGCAAACATCTGAAACAGAGCTGCCAGGCCCAGCTTCATCCACATCACATTAACTCTGTGTGTGTGTGTGTGTGTGTGTGTGTGTGTGTGTGTGTGAGTGTGACAGTTCATGACTCACAGTGACAGCACAGCTGTGTTGACTGACTATTGGAGATGATTTCCTTTTTTTTGTTAAACCATATTCTGTATTTTTGTTTTATTTTAACGCCATTTTTAAAAAAATCTTTGGTAATTGTGTTTCTTTAAAAAAATTCTTTAATTATCTTTGCAATTTTAATGAAAACATCAAAAATGTGTAGTTTCTTTCTTTTCTTCCCTTCAAATTTGTTTTTTTTTTTTTTTAAAGAAGACCAAAAGACACGTTTTCTTAATAAAATTCTGTGTGGCGTTTGTAATGAAAAACTAGAATATTTTTTGCCAATTATTTATTGTAATTTATTTTTTAATTAATTTAAATAAAACAGGTTTGGAAGGCATATATTCTTTAAAATTTCCAAAATGACACAGAACAGCCAGAAACTAAAATTATCTTTGGATTTTCACGTTTCTGACGGTGCTTGAAAACAGCATTGGGGACACTGAAAGATTTTTGAAAAGGGTTTGAATCTTTTCTGTTTGAAAAATGCTCTGCAATTGGGGCAAGGAAACACACACACACACACACACACACACACACACACACACACACACACACATACATATGTCCTGTGGTATGTCAGAGAGATTCGGGGGGTCGTGGGGAGCTGTGGCTGTCAATCACAGCGCCGTCCAATCAGAGCACAGCTGAAGTATTGTGGTCTGTTATGTAATCCTCCTCCCAGACGTCCCGGTCCACTCCCTCTCTCCTTTGGCCGGGGGAGGACCTCTGGTTTCCCCGTCGTCATGGCGACCTTCACTAGAGGAAGTTGCGACCCCCAGTTTGCCTCTGAATCCCCCCTGTTGCCATGGTCACCTGGCAGAGAGCGCAGTGTGTGTGTTTGTGTATAAATAGATCCCAGCTGATTGCCGAAAGAGAGCTCTGGTTTCAGGAGCAGCTGCTCACAGACAGAGAGACAGGTGGACTGATGGACGGACAGGGAGACAGACAGGTGGACTGATGGACAGAAAAAGAGACAGAGGGACAGACAGAGGGACAGGTGGACTCTATAAGAACAGGTTAAGTGTCCCAAGATCATTTCTGTTTTTAGTTTGTGGCTGATCAATTGGGTAAATTTTTGGTGATTTTTACAGAAAAGAAGGAACACCAAAATCTTTACAGAAAAAAAATAATCTAAAGAAATTGCCAGAATATTTTGAAGAAAAAAAGCATAGAAAATTGTGTTTAGGAAACAATCTCAAATTAAAACACCAAAAATTGCAAACATTTTTTACAGAAATAATTGACACAATTATTTCTTCAAAAATTATTTACAATTTTTTCACAAAAAATGGCATAAAAAATATTAATTGAAAAATAAATGGCCAACATTTTTTCTTTTTTCGGTTGTTTTATATAATGTATGACTTTGGAAATTTGCTTCAAAGTCCTGGAAACTTTTAGTGAACATGTATGAGCCCTGGAGAAGGCCAGATTTCACCTCTGAACTCTGATGATGTCATTCAGTGTGTGTGATGAGGTCATGAGTTAACCCTTTGTGTGTGTGTGTGTGTGTGTGTGTGTGTGTGTGTGTGTGTGTGTGT
>NW_024668731.1:0-376 GCF_008729295.1 Plectropomus leopardus | reverse complement strand
AAGGCTGGGAGGTCAATAAATACACACGCTGGCATGGATGATTAGGAACAAGGGAGGAAGTCATATGGTAAGATTAAGAGAAAAAATATCACATTTGGATGTGAAGCAAAAACCGGACTCCTGCATGAAAGTCCAAGGTTTGTTGGATCTGTCTACCGCCCCTCCCAGCCATCCTAAAGGCACCTTCCTGAGTGGCGTATCATGCAGAAGCAACATGTTCCAGCCGGCTGCGTTCTCAACTGACGCCACAAATCTGCATATTATGCAGGCACAGCAGGTGCCTTTGGGCAATAACACTGCTACCGGTTCTGTCCAGCTGACGTCTCAGCTTTTGGTGTCAGGATCTTCTGCCAAAGGCATTGCAAAAGTGGCAATA
>NW_024668730.1:0-202 GCF_008729295.1 Plectropomus leopardus | reverse complement strand
TCCATCTGTAGTCCCTGGGCAGGTAAGGGCAGCAGTAAAATACAGATAATACCAACAGCAAAACAGTCACACACACATACACACAGGCCACATTTCAGAAATTATAAGAGCAAATAACAATATACAGATATTAAAATGTTATATACATGTTTCCCAGAGTTCTTGAAAACTTTTTCGGGATGAGAAATTAATGTGTAAAAGA
>NW_024668729.1:0-353 GCF_008729295.1 Plectropomus leopardus | reverse complement strand
ATTAAATATATGGATTCATATCCGTCAGGTATCAGGTACACTTATATCTGATATCTGAAACAGGATACTTATAAATATGCTGGTTATAATTTATATGAAGAGATCCGACACATTGATCTTAAGCAGATTACATTGTAGGATATTTAATGTACATTTTGCGGGTGGGTAACCTGATTTCGGATTTTTTTGAGGATTCAATTTTGTCTGTTTACTGGGATATGTCAAGATAGGATCTGTCAATGATGCAGTGTGTATTGTTGTAGATATTGTCCACATCTCTGACATCTTTGGTCTTCCCTGACTTTTATCAAACCCCCGGTTGTCAAAATGCCCTTTTTTAGTTTATGACAGGT
>NW_024668728.1:0-541 GCF_008729295.1 Plectropomus leopardus | reverse complement strand
AGTAAAGTTTGCTGTTTTATTTTCCAAAATGGAAATGTCACTTTGTTGTCAGTGTTTATAATGTGTCTGTTCAGAAAATGGTGGTTTATACTGAATCTTTGTGTTAACCCCTAAGCCGTTTTTACCTAGTTTTGGTTCCTCTGGACTTTTTGTGTAATAATGCACTTAAAACCTCTCAAGGCACAATGAAGTTATTTACATATTTTTTGGGACAACCTGGGCTAACAAAATATTTAGGCTGCAGTGATGTCACATTGTACAGATCTTGAGTGATAAATCACCCAAAAGTATTATGTACAAGCTTTTTTGCTGTAGAAAACCTTTCTCCTAAGTGTTGGGAATCAGAAAGTGAAAAAAATAAACATTAAAACTATTATAGTTTAAAAAAATGGAAAAACTTTTCCAAAAAAAGTCCCATCATTTTTTGTTTTGCAGTTGTTTGTGTATCCCATTATCTGTGCCATTCTGCTAAGCAGCTCCTCTCTGTGATGCTACAGAGGGCCACATCACACTCCTGACACTTCAGAGAGGGCCCTGATCC
>NW_024668727.1:0-642 GCF_008729295.1 Plectropomus leopardus | reverse complement strand
AATACAAATGTGTGTGTGTGTGTGTGTGTGTGTGTGTGTGTGTGTGTGTGTGTGTGTGTGTGTGCGTGTGCATATACCCCTTCAGCATGTAGCTCTGGGCTGAGTGTGTATGTGTGTTTATGTGACGAGAATATTTTCCACGTGTGTGCATGTATGTGCATGTGTGGCGTATGCACGTAAAGGTGTAGGTGTAGTTGCTTTGCAAGGAGGGGATTACCTGAATGTACATTTCCATATTTGTGAGTGTGAGGCTTATTATTAGTGTGTTTGTGTGTGTGTGTGTGTGCACCCAGTTGTATTTGTTTTGCAGGGAGGAATGTATGTGCACAAGTGTGTGGGACAAAGTATCGTTGTGATTTATGAGATGGTCTTTATCTGCATGTGGTTGAGGCTGTGCGCATGTGTGCGCTGGCTGGTGTGTATGTGTGCATTCATATTCTATTGCAGCTGCACAGAGAGCAACGCTATGGTGTGTGACAGACAGAGCCATGTGTCATGGTGCTGGCGATGTTGTACACACTTGATGGGAAATTCAGCCAACAGTGTGCGATTTAATATGGCATGGCATGATACAGGCCATTACACACACACAGAGGCATCCATTGGCACACATTGCAAGCATGCAGACCCCCCCCCCCCCCC
>NW_024668726.1:0-888 GCF_008729295.1 Plectropomus leopardus | reverse complement strand
GTTCTGTGCACAGCTGCACAGAGGAAGTGACTTTAAGCATTGTAAGAGTCATAAAGTACAGTATCTTCTCTATATTGCTTAGATGTGGTGAATTTGCAGCTCAGAGCAACATAAGACAACACAGTCTCTGGCTTTTGTTTGATATCAAGTGTCGGCAAAAATATTGCGCATTTACAATCTGTTGTAGGTACTGTTAGCTTTACTTTTTTACTATATCACATGAATGTCACTGTTAAACTAAACATCCCAATGAGGCGGTTCATACTGTAAAACTTGATAAGGAAAAACAAAATTAATCGTCAAATATAGGGCTGCACCAAACGGTTATTTTTTTATTGATTAATCTATCGATCATTTTTTCGAGAAATCGATTAATCTATCGATTATTTTTTTAATAACTCGATTAATATCCCAACAAATTTACTGAAAATAACATTTTAAAACTTGTCAGCAGGGTATTATTCTCCAACAAAAAATAGCCCAGTCTTAAATGGTAATCTGTGTTTTACAGTCTGATCTAAAGTCTCTTCAAAATAAAATTAATGCAAGCATTTGTTCCATTCAAGTAAAAGGAATGTAGTGCAATCTACATTTAGCAATCCAACAGCAAAATAAATAAATCAAAGTAAAATTCAAGTCACTTAACAAAACAGTTACTCTTTGTTACAGCAACAAACCTCAAATCTAGCAGTCCAACAAAACATCTTACAGTAAAATTAGTGCAATTTGAATAACACTATAACTTTTCTCTGACAGAAATAATTAGAACTAGTACAATCTTTCTACATCAGAATAGTCCAGCCTTAACTGGGCCTTAAGGCATACTGCTGCCTGCAGATAAGAGTGCTGTATTTTCATATTTATAAGCACATAGTCCACTTATTTATG
>NW_024668725.1:0-399 GCF_008729295.1 Plectropomus leopardus | reverse complement strand
CTCACTGTGCTGCTGTCGACCATCAGCTGTTTGATCCGCGATAATGACGCGTTGTGGAAGCACATACGACTCAGTTGTCAAACACTCAGCTTCTAGAGTCAAAGTCGTTCACTGTATTTGGTTTGTTGGGCGAAAATTCATATTATCATTGGCTGTTCATGTTGTCTGTCTAAACATGGCTGGAATGTGTTCTATCTGTCTGTCAACTACGTCTCATATTTTAATCGAGGAAAAGTTATTTCACAATTGATGTCGTTGTTGTTTTATCGCCGAGCCCTAGTTTAAAGTTACTTGTACTTTCCTTGAGTATTTCCTTTTTCTGTTACTTTAAACTTCTACTCAAGCATACACTACATTTCATACTTGTACTTTTTACTACATTTATTTTAGGGTTTATCG
>NW_024668724.1:0-384 GCF_008729295.1 Plectropomus leopardus | reverse complement strand
ATGCTGATTTAACATGTCACACATATCAACACAAAAACAAAACTAAACAAAAACAGTGTGGTTCTTTATTTGTTGGTCATGTCCTGCACCCCTTTACTGCTTTTATCACTAGATACATCTGTTATCACATTACTGAGTTTCCCACTGTATTATTTTAAGGATAAATATTGTAAGACAATTTGTTTTCTCTGCTGATCAAATCAAATGAGAGTGACTGAGCCTGAGAGGTTACAATCAAAATATGCTCCCAAAAAAGTCTAAGTATGCAAAAAAGGTCAGAATTAATCGTATTGAACAAGATGGTTCTGCTTTTCCAAGACGTGCAGTTCTGTGAGTAACACACACACGCACACACGCACACACACACACACACGCGCACACACA
>NW_024668723.1:0-435 GCF_008729295.1 Plectropomus leopardus | reverse complement strand
CCCACTCAGGCCTACAAAGGTATGTCTGACCCTCTCTCCTGTCCTTTTCTCCCTCTCTCTTTCAGCAAAAGAGCTACACAGGATTCAATGAAGCCTGGAGACTCCCTGCACTAAGACAGCACCCTCATCCTGAGTATCAGCTCCCTGTCTTGTGCAAGCCTTTCCCTGTTCCTTATTTTTTATTAAACCATATACAAGGCTTCCCAACGGTGTGCTCTTTGTTTGGGTAGAGTGTTCTAATGCAGTTTTTGAAAATGGTAACCTAATATATTTTTTGTAGTTGTAATCTGTGGTGAGTGTAACACTACTTCTGCTGGCATTACTCAACAATATTTTCCTCATCTGCATGTCAGTGGAGAAAATGTGCATGCGTACCCCCTTTCTCTACATGCCTGGATCATCCCCATGCAGCACAGCAAAGCATGGTGGAGACTA
>NW_024668722.1:0-849 GCF_008729295.1 Plectropomus leopardus | reverse complement strand
ATGCAGCTCAGGTTGATTGATGACTCTAAATTGCCCTTAGGTGTGACTGTGAGTGTGTATGGTTGTCTGTCTATATGTGTCTGCGATAGTCTGGTGACCTGTCCAGGGTGTACCCCGCCTTCTGCCCAATGACAGCTGGGATTGGCTCCAGCCACCTTACGAGGACAAGCGGTTACAGAAAATGACTGACTGACTGACTATTATTTCTGGGTGTCATTTTGGGCATTTGCCTTAGCATTTGTCATTTTTACTATTTTCTACCTGACGACATCATTTTTACTATATTTGGCATATGGAGCACAAGCTGTTTCCACTACATGCACTGCCTCAATCAATGTTGCTACAAATTACATTTACATATCCCAGACTGTGCTAATTTATTTTTTTTTATCATCCATAAACATAGTGACACCATGACAAAAACCTGACATTTAAATGGTTGGCATTCTGAAAATTAATGAATATATGATATTTATGATTAGGACTGATGCTGGTTAAAAAAAGAAATTAACTTCATGAAAGAAGAAAATCATATAATGTGTAATAGTTTGTTTTTTGTTTTTTTTGGGGGGGGCAGAACAACACAAGTGTGTGTAATATTAAAGCGGACCCAAAGGGTTAAATATGTTGTTGTTGCAAAGTAATGGCTGCCTCTGCCTGGATGATGTTCAGAGACGTTTCTCTCAACGAAACACATGCTTTGCAAGGACATGGTCGGAGAGGATGGTGAGCATAATGTGCAGGACCTTGACACCAGAACTGTGTGCTCACATCCAGACTCCTGCCTTCGGTTTAGGCAACAAAAACACTTTGGTTAAAGTGTGGAAAAATCTTCCTTTAAGTTAGATG
>NW_024668721.1:0-1278 GCF_008729295.1 Plectropomus leopardus | reverse complement strand
TTACACAGAAACAAATGACGGCAGCATCACGCCACCCCAGTGTGTGATTTTTAGACAGCATGCCGGCATCGCTGAAACAAAAGAGGCGTGACAGCTGTGATGTTAAACACAACATATAACATGCTCATCAGCATTTCACTTTCTAAACAATAGGCAGGTTCCCATTAATCCTAAAATTTCACAAATCGAACTTGTGAATGTAAAATAACCCAAATGGAAACTTAAAAAAACCAAAACTCCCATTTATTGCAAAAGAAAGTCTGAATTTGTATTTCAGGCGATTTGCAAAAGCCATATTTTGCATAACTGTTATTGAAACACTTTTTTGTCTTTTCTAGGTCACATGATGATATGTCTATGTGCTTGTCAGGAGGAACTGGCTCCCATGATGCAGCAGGAGCTACAAGAGCTGTTATTGCATCACGTAACTCTGAGAAAGTTTTGAATCCACAATTCCTCTGTGAAATCGTGGACTACATCTCCCAGAAATCCCTTTTACGTGGTTGCTGCCACATTTGAGGGGCTCCATCATGGCTCCATAACACATCTATGTGGCCTTGGATTGTGAATAATGACCGCTAGTACGGTGGCTGCAATAGAAATAAAGCTGCTAATGTTTTGAACATCCATCGCCATGGTTACTGGGATGTTATTACCAGAGGAAAAGTCACAGAACATCACTCACAACTGTGTTTTATTGACATTTTGAAATCATTGCTTACGTTTTGCACAATTCTGTAACGGAAACTCGCCCACTGTGCGACGTAGGTCCACTAATTTAATCATGATCAAAAAACTCGCCACATTTCTTTCACCGGGGTCATCTTTTATCTGGGACAGCCCAAAAATCACATAGCTTATATAGTGGGCTTTAGATTTTGACAGCCAAACCGAAGTCGTCTTTAGGGAGTCCTGAAGGATCTGGAGCTCAGCCAGGTGACACACAGTCAGGGAGCCGGGCCATTCTGGTAGCAGAGGAAGAGGAAGAAGGGGAGCTGGCCGACAGGAAATAGGAAACGGCAAGGAGACAGAGTTCTGACGGAGGGGAGAGCGGGGAGGTGGGGGACTGGACAAGTGACCCCAAAAAAGGGGGGCGGCCACATTAAAGAGAGCCAGGGGAGGCAAACAGCAGGAGCCGAGGAGAAATATGAGAATGTGATACGAGCGAAAAGACAGAAGAAAAAAGACGTTAGACACGAGGAGGAGGAGCGGGCGGCTGAGAATGAGTGAGATAAAAATAACAATGGAAAGATGCAGAGGTTTCCCAGACCTCCTCCT
>NW_024668720.1:0-372 GCF_008729295.1 Plectropomus leopardus | reverse complement strand
TGGCTGCTCCCCCCACAGCAGCTGCACCAGCCTTTGTGCCGGCGCCAAGCGTCCTTCAGGAGACAGACTCAGTGGAGGGTAGGTCAACATATTCTTATTTATGTCTGCCATTGGTTGTAAAATGATTTCTCATACTTTGTAGACCTGCATTGAATGAATGAATGAATGAATGAATGAATGTATGAATGAATGAATGAATGAATGAATGTATGAATGAATGAATGAATGAATGAATGAATAAATTAATGAATAAATGAATGAATGAATGAATGAATTTATTGGTAGAATAGTAATGTTTAATACATTTAAAACAATTTACAGTACAGTACTCAAAGTATTTACATGTAACAAGGGTAACAGTAGCAGTATTGT
>NW_024668719.1:0-809 GCF_008729295.1 Plectropomus leopardus | reverse complement strand
TGCCCCATTTATTTATTCATTTGTTTGTTTGTCTTTTTTTATTTAGTCATTTATTAATCTATTTGTTTATTTAAGTAAATAATTCTGCTCCCCTTTTATTTATTTATTTATTTACAGCTCTTATTTATTTATGTATATATTTATTTTTATATTGACAAAAATTGCATTGTGAGTGGAGTTCGCCCATTTCAGCAGTGGTCTTGAATGCAGCATCGTGACGTAATGACCGTAGGCGGAGCTGAACCAGTTATTGTGCTGCGTTCAGGAGCTCCTCATTTCAGGAGCTCTCAACCTCTGCTGTCTCTGTCTCTGTCACTGTAAGCAGGTTACCGCCGGTAACTTACCGGTGGACAAGTCGTGATGGACCGCTGGAGGGGCAGAGTGGCTCTAGTGACCGGAGCTTCGGTCGGGATCGGGGCAACCATAGCGAAGGAGCTGGTCCGGTACGGTATGAAGGTGGTGGGCTGCGCGAGGGACGTCGAAAAAATACAGGTGTGCTTCAAAACTTAGTTATGAATTTTTTGAGCTTTGACAAAGATTATCAGAGTAACAGTCCACCTGAGACAAAAATACAAGCCAATGTGACTTTATCAGAGGCTCTAGCTTTAGTTTGTTAAGCTAAACTTAAACGCTAAATAAGATAGCATCGAACTAACGTCGGCAGTACCTTGTCTAGCTAAACTTCATTATAGAAGTAATAACGGTTTGGCGTAGATGAATTAAAATGCTCTTAATGATATAAATGTCTTTGCTACAGTAACCTATTAGCAAATAAAGACGTAATCAAGCTTTGTTTTTGGTTAGTTAAA
>NW_024668718.1:0-429 GCF_008729295.1 Plectropomus leopardus | reverse complement strand
CGTCCTCTGAAGTGTAACGCTTCGCCGTGTTGTCCACACGCTCGGCTATTTACAACCCTGCAAGTTGTGTTCTGTGTGTTTCTAGTTGGTGGAAAGTTTTTTTGGACCGGATTTGGATGGAGGTTAATGAGGAAGCCGGTAGACTGCCCTCACAAGGCTCGCGGCCAGAATCTTTGAGCTCCGTCTGAATCATCCGGCGGAGCACAAACAGTTGATGGTCTCAGTTGGTTTACTCCACCGGGGCTCCAGCAGGAGGTGGCACTGGCATTTACTGTTATTGTTACTTTAGCATGCAGGTCGTGGTCTGTCCTCTTTTGTTGTATGTTCTTAAGATTATCACTTTGTTCTTTCAGTTTCATGTAAAATGAGAAAAAGGGAATAGATCAAGTTTTGGGCAGAAAATGTCAAGTTATATTTGATTTTAAATTT
>NW_024668717.1:0-410 GCF_008729295.1 Plectropomus leopardus | reverse complement strand
CCCCCAATTTCTCTCTATATAGCCCTGCACCTCTCCATACTCATCTCCCCTTTCGCCTTTGACTTTTCTCTGCTATTTAATCCCCAGTTTCTCCTCCCCTCTGTTTGTCTTTACTCATCCCTTCAATTTTTATCTGTCTGTTTTTCCCCTTTGTCCTTTCTTTCTCCTCCTCTGTTCTTCCCAGTGAACATCTAAAGAATTACACATAATATTTATATTGTGATGACTAATACTGGAAAAAATTATTTGAACAGATGAACTTTGATTTTTTTTTTTTTAAAAAAATGTATCCTTAATTCAGAAATTGATGCATGTACCTATTACCCCTGACAACCTTCTTTCCAAAAACACCTGGGGCTGTATTCACAAAGCTCCCTACTACAAAGAGTTGCTCCTGGTGACGAAATTCT
>NW_024668716.1:0-423 GCF_008729295.1 Plectropomus leopardus | reverse complement strand
GGGACATTTTGGGGCCAGAGAGCACTGCTGCCAGTGTGCAGCAGTGGGGAAGAAGTTAACCAAGTCTCAGTGATACAAAGTGGGTGTTTATTCTTCCACATGCTCACTTGTTTTAAGCCGTCTAGCTGGATATGAACACCAATTAAATGTAATGAGATTTACAAAGTGAAGCTGACCCCAAAAGGGAAAGTAATTAAAACTGTAATTGGGTTGAACTCCCTGTCATTTGTGCGCCTGCCAGCGTGTGTGTCACATGTGGCGAACTCTCAACATGTGGAGGACATCCTCATACGCCTTCAACTACTAATGAGCGAATCTTGGACCGAAATGTGTCACGTGACCACATTTCTGCTAGGTTTGTACCAATCCTACATGTCACACACACACACACACACACACAGATTTGACAACACACACCGTTGC
>NW_024668715.1:0-425 GCF_008729295.1 Plectropomus leopardus | reverse complement strand
AGGGATGTGATTTGGACAGTTCATCAGAAATATCAGGATAAATTAAGATATTTGGATGACAGTTTTATCACAAACACACACACACATGAATGAAAGAGACACATAGACAAACAGACAAATTCCTGACAACTAATTACATGTTAAATTAAACCCCCAATTATACAGGACTGATAAAGCATTTTGGCAGTGTGAACGAGTTTGAGAGGAGGGTTGATCACATCAGTAGAAGCGAGTCTGCTGTCGTTCTCTGTTGTGAGCTTCGAAAAGGGCCAGAAGTCATGCTGAGGCATCTGGACAAAGGTCAGATCATAGGTCCCTGATAACACAACAAGCACACACATTTTCTATATTTCAAATGATCAGAGTGGTATTGAAAGATGTGTGTGTGTGTGTAACGAATTAATGTTTGTTGTTCTCCTCTTTCT
>NW_024668714.1:0-990 GCF_008729295.1 Plectropomus leopardus | reverse complement strand
TAGCAGCTAAGTGAAACACTTCAGCTTGTGTGCACGTGTGTGTGTGTACGTCTGTGTGTGTACGTCTGTGTGTGAAGTTTGTGACCTGCTGGGTCTTTTTTTTTTATATCTAAAAAATAAGACGTTTCCTAGCTCTTTATTTTCTATCTTTCCTTTCTCCTTTTCAAGCTAGAATGGGATTCTCAGGTGGTTTTGTGTTGTGAAAATTATTCAAGGCACCCATGTTACCAAAGGTGGGCATCTAAAGCTAGACAAGCTGAAGTAGAAACTCCAAGGGGACAAAAAAATAGTTCAGGTAATACATGTGTTTGTTCCTCATGTTGGGAGTTGGGTTTTGTTGCTCAGACCACATGTCCTCCTGCTTGCTGGATCAGACCTCCCCAGAAATTCTTATTCTCTACCCCCTAAAACTGGCACTGTCAATTAAAGTCATCATAACTCAGCAAAAGAGTCTGTAATACAATGTCAAAATATTAAGAAATGTGTTTATGATGATGAATTATGATTTTTATATTACACACTGACTGTTACAAACATAAAAATCTAAGATGTAATAACTGAAAAGTACATCCTTGCGGTGCAGCATACTGGGTATATGCATAACTGCATATTGGTTTAGACTGTTTTTTTTTTTTTTTTTTTTTTTTTTTTTTATAAAAAATCCTAAAAAAAAAAGTATGGAGAGAAATAGTGCATCATGTGTTTATGAGTGTTGTCATGAAGCATTGTGAAAATGTTTTAATCTTACTTTTTTTTTTTTTTTTTTTCCCCCACTTTCTATAAATATAACATTTATGTTTGCAAAAATGGATTATAGGGAACCTATGTTTATTTTCAGAATCAGACTTGTATTTTGGTTTTCTACTTGAACATGTTTACATGCTTTAATGCTCAAAAAACACTTTATTTTCCTTATACTGTCTGTGCTGGAACACCTGTTTTCAGCTCAATTTTAGCACCTGGCTCTTCAAGCCCCCTCAGAAACAATTC
>NW_024668713.1:0-618 GCF_008729295.1 Plectropomus leopardus | reverse complement strand
TACTTGGACATTTAGACATTGATTGGAGCCCAAAAAAAACTGTCTGCGTCGCCAATGACTACCACGCAAAAAAGTGTATATAGTGTTAAATATATAAAGAAATGGATGAGGCCTCAAAAGGTCTTGAGTTATTTACATATGAAGTATACAAACATATATAATTTGACATACAGTTTAAAGGGAAAAAAGAACTTTGGTTTTGAATTCATCTCAAACACCATAGATTTGATAACGGACTGGCATTGTCGCGGATGAAACAGCTGATTGTCCCACAGCAGCGCGGTGAGACAAACAGACAGACAGAGCTGAGCAGCGCGGATCTTCGGCATGGTGGCTGGCGGCGCGGATCTCCAAAATGGCAGATGGCAGCGAGGATCTCCAACACATTGCAAGCAGCGGATCTCCGACGCGGCAGCTGGCAGCATGGATCTTAACAGGCAGCGCGTATCTCAATCCCTGAGTGAAATATTATCATCACAAATGATGAGGCACCAGAAGACAAATATAAGGACTACCGCCATAGTCGACGGCGGGATGGGGCTGGATTGGGCCAGAATTAGCCTTAGCCCCCCCTTCGCCCTTCATCCAACAACCAGAAAAAGGACCATATCAGCTCCT
>NW_024668712.1:0-260 GCF_008729295.1 Plectropomus leopardus | reverse complement strand
ATTGAGGGTTAATGGAAAGCCGCCGTCTGTCTGTTCCTCCGTCACTCACCTCCTGTGACCTCCCCTCACCTCCTCACCTCCTCACCTCCTCACCTCCTCACCTCCTCCTCTCTGGGTGTCGGAGCAGATGGCCCCTCTGAGGGCCCACATCAGTGGGGAGGAGGAGCTGATGAATAATCATGTACAAGTGTGTGTTTGTGTGCACGTGTGTGTGTGTGTGTGTGTGTGTGTGTGTGTGTGTGTGTGTGTGTGTGTGTGTG
>NW_024668711.1:0-824 GCF_008729295.1 Plectropomus leopardus | reverse complement strand
ACAGCACTAGCACAGATATCACCACGATCAGAGACAGCCAGGGTTGCAGCCAGGATCCCGGAAAGCTAGTAAACAATGGAGCAGGAATGCAATGAAGAAGCGACGGGATTAGTGTAGTGCTGTTCAACAGAACCAAGGTGGTGAAGAGTCAAAAGGATAAGCACTCAGTGAGGATCTTAGAGTCATTGATCAGCAATTACGACTTAAATATGAATGTCAGAGAGCAGTAATAGAAAAGAAAGAAAGAGAGAGGAAGCAGAGCCAGAGTGGTAGGTCTGAACGGACTCAAAACCACCCCCGCTGGATTGGGCCGAAAGCTCTGGCACCTCTCCCTCCTCCTTGTCACACAGACAGAGATTTCAACTGAACACAAGAAACACAAGAAACTTGTGCTCCAGGAATATACACACTAATGAAATTAGGGTCACTAATCAGCTATTATGGCTTAAATATAAAGCTCAGAGAGTAGTGTTAGTCCCACTGCTCTCTGACCCCTATAGAAAGTCCCCCGGCAGGTTAAACCTATGTATGGGCTGGTCCAGGCAACCTTAGCCAGCCCTAATTATAAACTTTATCAAAGAGGAAAGTCTGAAGTCTACCCTTAAGAGTGGAAATGGTGTCCACCTCCCTAACCGAAACTGGAAGATGGTTCCATAAGAGAGGAGCATGGTAGCTGAAGGCTCTGGTTCCTATCCTACATTTAGAAACTTTGGGAACCACAAGTAATCCTGCAATTTCAGAGCGCAGTGATCTTGAGGGTTGGTAAGGGACTATAATCTGCAACAGATAGGATGGAGCCTGACCATTTAGAGCTTTGTAAGTAA
>NW_024668710.1:0-1548 GCF_008729295.1 Plectropomus leopardus | reverse complement strand
TGTGTGTGTGTGTGTGTGTGTGTGTGTGTGTGTGTGTGTGTGTGTGTACTCTGTCACATCTGGTTTTTGCTCTTTAGGAGTGGAGGCTGTTACATCATCAGTCTTTCCTCCAGAGTTTAGCTCTCGGCTCATTAAGGGTTAAACAGACTTGTTCCTGCTGTTCAGGAGAATCACAGACCCGATGGACATTCCTTCCTCGTCTTTCACACTCGCACACTGATGATTTAACCACGAGCAGGGACCAACACAGCTGTCACAGCGTTCGTCTTGAAAAAAACTGGAAAAGTCACTGAATTTGTAAATAGCAATTTCCAAGCTTCAAAAACTTTTTGGAAGACTAAATATACTGTGAAAGTTTTGGAGAAGTCATTGAACTTTGTTTCACAAACCTTTATAATCAGCATCATTACGTCAGCATCGAAACGGCAGTATCGTAACATCAGCATCATAACGTCAGCATCGTAACGTCAGCATCGTAACGTCAGCATCGTAACGTCAGCATCGTAACGTCAGCATCGTAATGTCAGCATCATAAAGTGAGCATCGTAACATCAGCATCGTAACAGCAGCATAGTAACATCAGCATCATTACGTCAGCATCATTACGTCAGCATCGTAACGTCAGCATCATAAAGTCAGCATGTCAGCACTGTCTTTGTGTCGGCAGCATTTCTCAGCTCAAACTCAGCTGACTCTTTCCTTCACTCTCAGCTCTGCCTCTGACTTCTGTGACCCAGTTTTCGACTTTTCCTCCATCAGTGTCTCTGTGATCTGATTAAGATCAGACACGTTTAAAGAAAAGCTCGTCTCTCTACATGAAAGAGGATTTCTGATGTTTCGCCAGAACTGTGGAGATAATCATCATCAAACATCATCTCTGCGTTTCCTCCTCCGTCTGCAGGCTTCATTAACAGATTAACATCTGCACTCTCAGCCGCGTCCTCGCTCCGTCTCACTGCGTTTCGGCTGAAGCGTTGTTCAGAAAAACACCAGAACAGCCTCTTTGTTGTCATCGCTGCTTCTTCAGAGTGGTCAGGGATTCTTGCCCCAGTTCCAGTTTGAACTCCCAGTTTTCCCATTGAGACGTCAGGTTGTGTTTCCCAGCTGGAGGGTGTCGACTTACAGTCCAATAACACGAACATCGCTGCACAGACAAAGAGCTTCTGTTTATGTGAGAGACGAGTTTCAGCAGCTCGCTCCGTCCACCACAAATACTCACTGATAATACAGGGAGCGAGTACTCATACTCACAAAAACTCACTGATAATACAGGGAGCGAGTACTAATACTCACTAATACTCACAAATGTTCAAAACCACTCACTGCAGCTGCAGAATGACAGGGAGCGAGTACTAATACTCAATAATAAGAGGCCAGGGGCCAATCACAGCAGTCCCATACATGTTTGTAGTATTTTAGGACATCAGTGTCTCAGCTGTGTCCTCTGTCGGGGGTGTGGGGGATCCTCCTCTGGCTCTTTTTTTGATCAACAAGCTCTATGTTGATGCTGTTTTATGTCTCTGACACCTTATGGAGACTAAAAGGACA
>NW_024668709.1:0-815 GCF_008729295.1 Plectropomus leopardus | reverse complement strand
TTGCCATTTTTGCCATAGTATAGCCTTGCCTTTTTTTGTCACTTTTTCAACATGCATAATTCTGATGTTTTTGGCCGTTTTGACAACATTCTATGCTATGGCGTATCTTGGCACGCTATTTTTTGCTGTTTTGAGGCGTTTTCAGCCGTTTTTTGGCCATGTCATATTTTGACATTTTTGCCTTACTATAGCCTTACCTTTTTGGTCATTTTTTTCAACATGCATTTTTATAGTGTTTTTGGACGTTCCTGCTACATCCAATGCTATGGCATGTTTCGGCACAGTATTTTATGCTACTTTGAGGTGTTTTCAGCTGTTTTTGGGACATGTCATATTTTGACATTTTTGCTATAGTATAACCTTGCCTTTTTTTATCACTTTTTCAACATGCATAATTTCATTGTTTTTGGCTTTTTTTGCAGAATTCGATGCTATGGCATGTCTTGGCACACCATTTTATGCTGTTTTCAGGTGTTTTCAGCTGTATCTTACACGTCATATTTTGACATTATGGCCTTAATATAGCCTTGCCTTTTTGGTCATTTTTTCAACATGACCAAAAAGGCAAGGCTTTTTGAATGCGGCCAAAACAGCCAAAAACAATTAAATTATGCATGTTGAATGTGTGTGTAGCATCGGATGCTGCAAAACATCACAATTATGCATGTTGAAAAAATGAAAAAATAGGCAAGGCTTGTAGTATGGAAACACACACCATGGCTATGAATGTTGAAAAAACAGCCAAAAACACCATCAAATAGCATGTCCAAAAAATGATAGAAAATGCCAAAATGTCAAAATATGACATGGTCAAA
>NW_024668708.1:0-462 GCF_008729295.1 Plectropomus leopardus | reverse complement strand
AGTGAAGGTATGGTGAGTTACTTACAAATTCCGTCGGTCACAGAGACCAGGGTGTAGACCACCAGCAGTACAGCGGCTACCACAGCAGGACGCATGGCTCAGGCCTCACTGAGCGTCAGAGCTCCACAGCTGGAATATGACCTGGAAAGGTGGCAGATTGAAGTGTAAATATTTGCCAGATTATTTCTTCACCTGCCTGAGGTCATGACATGCCCGAAAACCAAAACCTGTCGCTTTTACACTTCAGTTCTTTTGTGTATCTAACACACGATATTTGTCATTTTGACTATTTTCCACCTGATGAGGTCATTTTGACCATATTTGGCATATGGAGGAAATATATGCTATTTCCACTCGGTGACCAATGTAGCTGCTGATCACTGACATATCCCAGACTGTAAAAAACAACAAAAAGAACAACAACAAGAACCTGGCATTTAAATAGTTAAAATTCTGAAAATT
>NW_024668707.1:0-477 GCF_008729295.1 Plectropomus leopardus | reverse complement strand
TACCTTACTGAACAAAACGTGTAAGTGTCATGAACATGTGTTTACCATGTTCAGGGTCGCCTGCAGAAAAACATCATCCCTGAGGCACTCTATTACCACTGGCAGGTGCACGACACCTTAAATCTCGCCTCACCAAAGTCCTGATTTAATATTTAAGGCATCAACTCGGAATAACTCAACTGTTGGGACAGCCCAGTGGTGGGAAATAGTTGACCACATTTACTCAAGTACAGTACACAAAACTACTGTACTTTACTGAAGTATTTTAATTTCATTCAGCTTTCTATTTATCTCAACATTTCAGAGGAAAATATTATATTTTTCACTGCACTGAATGTATCTGATAGCCGATGATCACTTTAAATGGACATGATGTGATAAGATTATGAAATACAAAACAAAGTTAAAAATTTAACCAGTCTCTCTCAAAATTCCTGGGCTGATGACCAAATAAATGCCTGCAATACTGGGTGACAC
>NW_024668706.1:0-399 GCF_008729295.1 Plectropomus leopardus | reverse complement strand
TACTCAAACAGTTGAGGATCAGGTGGCATTTAGAGCATGGCTGTCCAGAGTGTCATCGAAAATCAAGTCGTCGTCTTTATTTATATAGCACATTTGAAAAAATACAGCAAGTCATGCATATTTAAATGCTTTTTTAAAACCTTTTTTTTTAAAGAAGAAACAACAATAGTAATAGTAAGAAATACAAATTGTTCAATCTCTGCCCACCCACCCACCAACATAGCAAACCCGCCCGCACATACCCAAAAAAAGAGAGACAGACAAATGGTAAATGGACTGTACTTGTATAGCACTTTTCTAGTCTTATTGACAACACAAAGGTTACATTACACTGTCACTTTTACCCATTCATACACACAAGGTGCCACCTGCTACTCCATTTGGGGTTCAGAATCTTGT
>NW_024668705.1:0-250 GCF_008729295.1 Plectropomus leopardus | reverse complement strand
TTGAGGTAGACATAGAGTCTTGAACTAACAATGGAGGACGAATAATCATAAAGATACATACTAACATGTAGTATGTGATGTTTGGCCATTTTTTCAACATGCTAAATAATGATGTTTTTGGCATTTTTGGGCCTTTCTTGTCATTTTTCAGCCATTTTTGGGATGGGTCAAAATTTGACATTTTTCGCCATAGTATAGTATGTGATTTTTGGCCATTTCTTCAACATGTTAAATTATCATGTTTTTGGCA
>NW_024668704.1:0-616 GCF_008729295.1 Plectropomus leopardus | reverse complement strand
GCCGTTTTTACCAGTCGATCTTCGTTCCTACCCTCACCTATGGTCACGAGCTTTGAGGAGTGACTGAAAGAACAAGATTGTGGGTACAAGCGGCCGAAATGAGTTTCCTCATGTGAGAAGCTCGGTCATCCGGGAGGAGCTCGGAGTAGAGCCCCTGCTCCTCCGCGTTGAGTAGAGCCAGATGAGGTGGCTCGGGTATCTAATTAGGATGCCTCCAGGAAGCCTCCCTGGTGAGGTGTTTAGGGCATGTCCCACCAGTAGGAGACCCTGGGGAAGACCCAGGACACGCTGGAGAGACTGTGTCTCCCAGCTGACCTGGAAATGCCTCGGGATCCCCTGGGAAGAGCTGGATGAAGTGGCCAGAGAGAGGGAAGTCTGGGCTTCCCTTCTTAGGCTGCTGCCCCCATGACCCGACCCTGAATAAACAATAGAAAAGGGATGGATAGTATAGTATGCGATTTTTCGTCATTTTTTCAACATGCTTAATTATGAAGTTTTTGGCCTTCTTTGGCCTTTGTTTCCACTTGGTATACTGTGACGCGTCTTTACAAGCTATAATCTGTCATTTTTAACTATTTTGGGTACATGTCAAAATTTGACATTTTTGCCATAGTAT
>NW_024668703.1:0-457 GCF_008729295.1 Plectropomus leopardus | reverse complement strand
GGATGATGGAGGGAGCAGAAGGAGGTGAAGAGCAAACACTGGTATTGTGACACTGACGGAGGATCCCACAGATTTTTACTCTGAAAACTGATCCTCGTTCATGAAAAGTGTGTTTTGTTTTGTTAAACATGAAGAAGAAGAAGAAGAAGAAGAAGAAGAAGAAGAAGAAGAAGAAGAAGATCACTTTTTTTGAGGACCAAAAACTTTCAAAGAAAAACAAAATTCACCAACATTTTTAAAAATGAAAGAAAATAAAAAAGTCCTTTTTTTTCTTCAGGAAAACATCCTTCCAAACCAAACTTCCAAAAGTCACGTTTCAGAAAGTCTGCGGACGAAAACGTGACGGCAAATCAGGAATATACACAAAAATACACACAGCAGCCGTCGACCCAAACAGGGAGGAAAAGTTTTGAAGGTTTCTGTGCTGAAGATTTCTCTCCTGATAATTTCATAAACG
>NW_024668702.1:0-440 GCF_008729295.1 Plectropomus leopardus | reverse complement strand
TTTTTAAAGCTTGGCTGGGTCTGGCCCCAAATTACGTATCTGAAATGCTGACCCCTTATAAGCCAGTTTGTAGCCCTAGATCCTCAGGTGGGGCCCTCCTGGTTGTTCCAAAGTGGAGGGGCTTAAAACTAAAGGTGACCGTGCCTTCACCATCAGGGCCCCTTGGCTTTGGAACAACCTGCACAAGGAGATAAGGCTTGCAGAATCAGTGACTTCTTTTAAATCTCTTCTTAAAACCTATTTTATAGACTTGCTTTTATGTGATGTCATCTATTTTAGTTTGTATTTTATTGCATCTTTAAATTTTATTCTTTTTTCTGCCCTGATCGTGTTTAATTCTACGATCAGTACTATTATTTCTGTGTTCACTGCTAATATTCTTTTACAGCATTCACTCTTATTGGTATGGCTTGTTGTTATTTTCGCTCTGTATTATCATT
>NW_024668701.1:0-723 GCF_008729295.1 Plectropomus leopardus | reverse complement strand
CAGAAATCATGTAAAAGCGACTTTTGTTTGTCAGCTTGTTTAGGCCACGATGTTGTTTGTGTTAATGCTTGTGGTAAAGAAAGAGACAGCTAGAAAGATAATGTTTGCTGCTGGTTCTCAGTCTGTGTCTCTTTAGTGTCTGTGTATTGGGCAGGTTTCTGGGTGTTAGTATCACCATTACACTAAAAGAACATTTGCAATTTTTGGTCAAGCAAATACAGATTTTTGTCCTGGAAGAGGGATCCCTCATCATCCTCTACTGCTCTTCCTGAGGTTTCTTCCTTTTTTTTTTCCCCGTTACAGGGGTTCTTTTTGGGGAGTTTTTCCTTGGGTGATGTGAGAGTCTAAGGGCAGAGGGATGTTGTACACTGTAAAGCCCTCTGAGGCAAACCATGTTTTGTGATAATGGGCTATATAAATAAAACTGACTTGACTTGACTTGACTCATAGGCTGTTTTGGCCAGGAACTGGACATTCCCCATCAAAGAGGAGAAATAAATGCTCTATATACACAGTGCAGCATGAAATGAGATACATTTCATGAATTTATATGAACATATTGTCCAAAATAACCCAATAACCTTTACTTCCCTCCTTCCCAGTGCTTCGCAATCATCATTACGACAGCTATGCTTCACACTCCTGCCGTCTGGACATTGGCACCCTCTATATGACCGAGATGAGGAAGGTGAAGGTTGGCCACACAAACTGGCAGATGTAAAT
>NW_024668700.1:0-900 GCF_008729295.1 Plectropomus leopardus | reverse complement strand
ACGTTGCCTCGTCCTAATGTTTTTGAAAGAAACCGGTGCGCTCAGGTTTCAGAGGGTTAAAACCTTCAGTGTGGCAGGGACTGAAACCAGACGTGATTGTCGTTAAGAGACACAGATCAATCTTGATGCTGATTGGCCGGTTCAGGCTGTGTTTGCTGACTCACACTCCAGTCGACGGTGCTGTTGGGCTCCTGCAGAGGGTCGCTCTGTCCGGACGCCGACATGTTGGGCTGAGCCACCGCGTGCTGCACGCCCGACTTGGCGATGGCTTTCCTGAAAACACAAGAGGACAAAAGATCTGTGAAGAAAACAGACCTCAGATCAGATATGAGCTGTGTTTTTGGTCATGTTAATGTTTTTGTTTTACAGTCACACCTGTAAATAGAATAGAATAGAATAGAATAAAATAGAACAGAACACCTTTATTGTCACTGAACAGCTGCACGACTTATTAAATTTAAGTGCGGCTCCTCTCAGTGGTACGAAGGGAATAAATGAATAAAAAAAAGAAAAACAACGCAGCATCTCATACATATTATCTAAACTCATAAGAGCAGTAAATCAGTTTATTCTGCGAGACATTTGTGTGTAATATGTGGTCCTTCAAAATAAAAGCACCGTGTCGCGGTAATGTTATTTCTTCTGTCAAAACACAAAACATCTAAATGGATAGATTTATTTTTTTTAAAAAATGTGGCAAACACCACAATGACTTTTAATATACCTTTTATGACATAGTATATTTTATTTTAATGACATTTTTCACAATTTTTATTAATTTTTATAACGTACTGTACTGTGATTGTTTTAATATTTTTCCATGACATACTATACAATGACTTTTTTATTTACATTTTTCATCTGACTGTTTTCATTTATTTTTTTATTAATTTTTTTTAA
>NW_024668699.1:0-1176 GCF_008729295.1 Plectropomus leopardus | reverse complement strand
TATTTTTTGAATTATAAACACACGGTCAGTCCTCTCATCACATGATTGTATTGAGCAACACCAGCTACAGAAAAAAACAAAACAAAATAATAAAAAATAAAAAAGAGCAAAAATCTTTACAGTTCCACTAAAAAAAATGCATAAAATTTTAACGGAAAAAAATAAAATAAAACACACTAACAGTCCCCTTATCACGTGATTATATCTTTCATCCTCGTCATCTCTGTGGCGCTGATTACAGACGTAATGTGTGAAATGACAGAAACCTGCTGTGAGGTGCATGTGTGTGCGTGCGTGCGTGCGTGTACCTGGTCAGTTTGATGGTGTTGTCCAGAGCGGCGGACAGCAGCAGACTGTCGTTCTGCCTGTTGAAGGACAGACCTCGGATCTGTTTGCTGTGGATGGGGACGTACTGACTCGCCTTCATGTTGACCACACTCACCTTCTTCACTCCGCAACCTGAACGAGGACACAGAACGAGGAAACGCTCACGCCACCGTTAACCGTCAGAAATCAGAACTGGCTTGTTGTAATGATACTCTACTCTCCATTTTTAGTTGTAAGTTGTAAAAATTGCCAAAGTTTTCCTTATAAATTGCCCCCAAAAATTTAAAAATAATTAAAGAACGAAATTGCCTCAAAAAAAAAAGAAAACATGCCTTTCAAACCAGCTTTTGTAAGAATAAATTTATGAGAAAATAACAAAAGAATACTGCATATTATTGCTCCACTTAATTTTTTTACTTTTAAAAAAAGAAGAAAAACTTCTTTAGTTTTCGATTAAAATTTCCAAAATTTTCATGTTTATACAGAAATTGAAAAAAAAATTAAATTGCCATCCAAACCAGCTTTCTTTAAAATAATTTTACAGAAAAAAAACACCACTTTTTAAAAATAAAAAAATAGCTTACCTAACCTATACATTTTAAAGACACATATATTGTCAAAAACGTTTAAAAAAGAAGAAAAAAAATCCCCAAACTTTAGTTTTCTATTTAAATTGCCAAAACTTTTTTTTTTTTTTTAAATTGCTATGTTACATTGTCAGCTACAGAAAATATGAATTTAATTTGTGATTACTGCTCTACACGCGACAAATTTCAATGATTTTTTCCAAAACTTTCAATGATTTTTACTAGTTCCATGACTTTTCCAGGTCTTCCATGACTAGGAAAC
>NW_024668697.1:0-976 GCF_008729295.1 Plectropomus leopardus | reverse complement strand
TTCATTTACCTTTCTTATAGAGTAGTGAGGGGATGATGTATTTTTGTCGGCCAACCACGAAGTAAGCTTTGCACTGATTCCCTCGTTAAAAACCTCATGGGATTTTTGAATGGGATTCGCGATTATCGCCAAAAATAAGCTTTGTGACGAACACGACTTCTACGTTTTGTTTAGCATAATAATCTTCACAGATGAACACCACTTTTGTGTTTTGAAGCGTAAATTAAATCGCCAGAAGCAAAAAGCTGTTAGCTATACAGGAACTACATTGTGGTCTCACATATTAAACGTAACAACTACAAACACTGTAAAAACACGTTAAAACACGATCAAAAAATATTATAAACAGATAAATCTACAAGTTGGAGTGTGACTCTGTAAAGCTGTGAAGGCGTACAAGTGGTTTTAATGAGTTTCTGTGTTCGGTATGATGATGAAGTCTAACGTCCCCGACAAACACCGTAGTACCATTTAGCCACTTGTTAGCAACCGCCTTTTTTAAGACGAGTAAAACGTTAAAAGCTCAAAAATCGGATATAAGCGGACGTATTTTATGTTCAAATTAGTAGCATAAAAATTAAGTTCTAAAAAAAGTCAAACTTTGATGAGCCACTTTAACAGTCTAACTACAGCCAACCAGCGTTGTTATATGTCAAGTACATCATGTAACATATTAGCTGTATATAACTGTATTTAACTGTTTCCGCTTCCTTTTTTGTCATTAAAGAGCATGACACAAAATATTTGTCATTTTCATTAATAAAAAAAGCATGCTAGAAATACCTGAAACATGAACTGAAGACATTTTTCTTGTAACAGATATTAAAAACTCAACATCTACAAACACAAACAAGTGAAACAATTTCAGCGCAATCTAGGCCTTTTTCTTATTAATAATATAATATTTTAAGTTGTATTAAGCTGCCTTTTAAATAATAGAAAACAGACAAAAAATCTCACTGCCAATGCAAGAATG
>NW_024668696.1:0-520 GCF_008729295.1 Plectropomus leopardus | reverse complement strand
CACACACACACACACACACACACACACACAGACACACACACACAGTGGCAGAGCAATTAGCTCTTATTGGACAGAGCAAACAGGACCTGCTGTCTCTTAATTTGTGTAATATAATTATTTAGGGAGACAAATTTAGACAATTAGACCTCTGTAGGAAGCAACTGATTTGTTTATTTCAGTATGTTGTATTCCATCGCAGTCTGCTGACAAAAAGAAGTCAATTTTAACAATTGTGCCAAAATCTGATTCCACGTGTTTCATTGCATGAATGTTTAAGCCAGGCAGATAAAATTATATAACTCTCCTGTCAATCAAGTCTGTGACCTCCCAAACTCCTAGTTACCCACCAGATGGCTCCGTCTATGCAAACATGTGTTATACAGCATTAATCTAACATTCGGTGGTGATCTTTCTGGTGAACGTAAACTTGCATCAGAGACAAAAGGCATTTTCTCATTGTAGTTGGTTAAAATAGAATATTATCAAAATATTTTTAGATTCAGTGGTACATTAACCCTTT
>NW_024668695.1:0-646 GCF_008729295.1 Plectropomus leopardus | reverse complement strand
TGTTCAGCATGATAATCTTCACAGATGAACACCACTTCTGCGTGTTTCGAAGAATAAATGCAATCGTCAGAAACAAAAAGCTATTGTTAGGCTGTACACGAACTACATCGCAGTCGCACATATTAAACGTCACAACTGCAAACACGGTGAAAACACATTAAAAGACAATCGAAAATTATTATAAACAGATAAATCTACAAGTTCGAGAGCAACTCTGTAAAGCTGAAAAGGTGGGCGAGTGGGTTTAATGAGTTTCTGCGTCCGTTGTGATGATGTCTAACATCCCCGACAAACACTGTAGTCCAATTTAGCCACTTGTTAGCAACCGCCTTTTTTAAAGATGAGTAAAACCTTAAAAGTTTAAAAATCTGGTCTAAGCAGACGTATTTTAAGTTGCAGAACAAACGTATAAATATCTTTAGTCTGTGTTAACCACAGACCTTATTCAGTGTTTCCTCTACACTCATTTAGGAGTGGCGGCCCGCCACTCCTAAATCCTACCCGCCGCTCCTTCAAATGTCGTGTTTTTTTGGTGGTTTTTTTTTTTTAATTGCAAATACACCACCGCCGCATCACAGCACAGTCCTGCACTGCGTTGGGTGTCGCGAGTGCTGAGGTAGATAACTATCTTGCTCCGTATCTACTC
>NW_024668694.1:0-547 GCF_008729295.1 Plectropomus leopardus | reverse complement strand
TGTGTGTGTGTGTGTGTGTGTGTGTGTGTGTGTGTGTGTGTGTGTGTGTGTGTGTGTGTGTGTGTGTGTTGCCACCCACTCTGCCATTTACGTACAACCCCCTGCAAATACATGACCCAACTGTTTACAGCCTCGTGTGTGTGTCAGAAACAAGGACCGCTGCCCAGTCCGTCAAATTATTACGTTAAAACTTTTCAAACTGAAGCGTTAGTGAAAGGCTCAGGCAAATTGGAGCTAACGAACAGTGACCTTCTCCAACTTGTTAGTACCTTTCCCCTCTGCAGGTGAGCTCCTGCAGCCCGCGGAGCCACTTCCTGAACTTTGTTGAGCTGCATTGATGTTGGCAACTCAGAAAGGTGAGCTGGACTGAAGGGAAGGAAAGAAAAAGTAGGGTGGGGGCGCAGTAGGATTCGCCTCTGCACACGTCAGCACAGAGACCCAAAATAGTGGAAGAAATTCTCCTGGCGGTTGGCGACGCAGGAGCTTAGCCGAGGCTGGATGTCACATTATTTGGAGATGTGCTCATGACACATTGAGGGGGCGGAGA
>NW_024668693.1:0-910 GCF_008729295.1 Plectropomus leopardus | reverse complement strand
GTGTGTGAAAGAGCCAACAGGACGGGTGAGACGTTTTGACGGCGTGACGCAACCGACCACGGGAGATTTAAAAAGCAGCAGTTAGGAGCTAACTGAGGGACCTTTACATGGCAACAGATCTTGCATGAAACTTTTGTTGCAGTTTGGCCTTTCGTTTACATGACAACGGCGGTTTGGAGGCCTGAAAACTCTGAAACCGGCTCCCAGAGTGTCATGTTTTGAAAACGCGTCCCCTTCAGGCGCCCCGTAAAAAGCTGAACGATTCGGGGTGGTGACATTGAGGTCGTGCGACCACGATGTCGATGGTTCATAGTCTAACAACAGCTTTTTGCTTTTGGAGATTTAATTTTAAACACACAGACGGGGAGTTAATCTGTGAAGATTATCACGCTGAACAAAACCTCAAAGTATCGTAATGTTCGTCACAGAGATTATTTTTGGAGATAATTGGAAATGTAAATATATTTAAACTCACTCGGCAGGTGGAGGAAGCTCCTCCCTTTCCCGGTCCTCCTCAGGTGTGGGTGAAAAGTTATCCAACATGTTTTCTGAAAATGAAACGGTCCATTTTCACATTTCAATTTCCCGACGTGACTTCGGTTAGCTGCTAGCTCGTGTTGACGGCAGTGAGCAGGAAATGTTAGCTGGTGAAGGCGCGGCCGCACACGCGTGACGTCAGTGACGCGACGCGGCCGCGCTTTCCCGCTGATCTGGAGTCAGTGATAACCTGACGTCCACGACCAACCAGGACTTTTAATGACCGAGGGGCGACTCTCGTCCCGAGCTGGGATCAGTTTAATGTGTGCAGCTGCATCCCGCTGTCAGGGTGCGGAGGAGTTCACGCGAACACAGAGGACAGTTACAGGAGCTGATATGGTCCTTTTTCTGGTTGTTGGATGAAGGGCGAAGG
>NW_024668692.1:0-473 GCF_008729295.1 Plectropomus leopardus | reverse complement strand
AGGTCTCTGTGTGTGTGTGTGTGTGTGTGTGTGTGTGTGTGTGTGTGTGTGTGTGTGTGTGAGTAGTCATTACAAAGCAACTCCTTAACATCAGTGAAAGACATAAATAGCAACAACAATAATGCTATGTGAATAGCGGCGATAAATTCTGATATTGGAAAAGAAAAGGGCTCACTTTCAATCTTCATATTCACAATTGGGTATAAAATCAAGCAACACAGACAAATGTTGTATAAAGTAAAATATGGCTTACACCGAGCACTGGTGGATTCCCAAACTAAGTGGCTTTAATTCTCAGCCAGCTGAGAAAGCAATTTTTTCATGCGTTCACACACTTTGCATCTCAGAATAGGAAGTAGTTTGCTTACAAGAGTCAGCTGCTGCGACCACAGGCTGTGTCTCTGCATGTTTGTCTAACTGAGGCTACACAACCATCAGCTCAGACTCTTCCTACTTGTTCTGGCCTCCCGATA
>NW_024668691.1:0-582 GCF_008729295.1 Plectropomus leopardus | reverse complement strand
TGTGTGTGTGTGTGTGTGTGTGTGTGTGTGTGTGTGTGTGTGATATGAGGTATCTGATATTAGGCGTGAGTCAGGTCTTTTGTCGTCCTGAGTTATTTCGGGGTTTTTGTTACTTGATCAGTGGCGGTCGTCAGCGCCTGAGAGTCTTTTCCATTAGAGCCGTTTAGAGGAGCGTCAGCGAGCGTCGACCCTGAAAAGACTTTTATTAGACGGAGGAGGTCAGAGACTCTGGAAGCGACTCAAACGGGGAACGATGATTGTTTTGTACTCGTCAAAGATAACTTTCCATTTGATATCAAAGCATCATAAATCTACAAAATAAAAGTCCTTACTCTGCAAACTTTCTCCTCTGTTCCTGCAAAGACTTTCTCCTATTTCCTCATTTTAAAAAGTGGCCGGTGCCAAACCACAAATGTGACCGTAAATTCTGACCCTTTCCTCCGAAGTCGTTCTCCGGAGGAACAATGAAGATGAATATCGTCTCGGAGGAGTTCAGCGATGAGAGAAGTTTCACTTGAAAACTGATGATTCACTGTGATTTGATTGTAAGTCGACGTCCTTTTGTCGTCATCTTATCGTGTC
>NW_024668690.1:0-694 GCF_008729295.1 Plectropomus leopardus | reverse complement strand
TTATTTTCTGCAGTGTATTCTAGACTTTAGACTTTAGACTTGTAGGAGCTTAGCTGGAAATTTAAAGATTAAACAAAAATACACAATCTTACCAAAATATATCCGATCTGCATGAACACAGCCAAAATTATCAGAAAATGAAGAATGAAAAGCGCATAAAATGCACTAAACAGGGCCTAAGGGTTAAAAATGAAAGTGAAGAGAGTGCTGATACCTGTGGACGCAGCTGTAACACCTGTGTGAGGGAAATGTTGAGAAACATTGAACATTATGTCACAGAGCTGCCAGGTCTGATGTGATGCCACAGTCAGCGGTTTCTGGACTGCTCAGTACATTTACACATTGAACACTGCTGACCCCTCCTGGTAAAAATTTGCAATTTCAAGCTTTAAAAAAACTGCAGCAGCTGCAAAATTGACAACTTTGGTGAAAAAAGGCAGTTTCAGATTTCAGTGTCTCATGACAAAAGGGACAGAAGACAAATTTAAACCCATAAACTCTTATATGATAATAAAGAGAGTAAGAAAACATCAACTGTGATAACAAAGTCCAACTCTACATCATCTGTTTCATTTAATCCACTTTAGTGATATTTTTTTCCCACTTTGTCATGTTGTAGAATCAAAACATTAAATATATGTCAGGGGTTTTTTTTCTCTCTAACTGATGGGTTGCAGATTCCTCTCCATCAGAT
>NW_024668689.1:0-364 GCF_008729295.1 Plectropomus leopardus | reverse complement strand
TATTGCAGCCACCGCATTAGCCATCATTATTTCCAATTGAAGGTGATGTAGCCGTTTTATGCAAGCGATAATGAAAAGACAAGCCCCTTATGTGTTTTAGCCACGTATGAGGGATTTCTGGGAGTTGAGACCATGTTTCACAGAGGAATTGTGCATTCAAAACTTAAAGATGAACCGCTAAACTTTTGAAGAGTTATGCGATGCAACACTCGAGAAATCCCTCATATGTGGCTGCTCCCATGTATAAGGGGCTTGCCTTTCCGTTATCGCTCACATAAAACACCTACATTGCCTTCGACTGGAAATAATGATCGCTGGTGTGTTGGCTGCAATAAAAATAATGTTTTGAACATGTTTTGAACGT
>NW_024668688.1:0-1970 GCF_008729295.1 Plectropomus leopardus | reverse complement strand
ACACATTGGCAGAGAATGGAAAGCATTGGTTGCAGTTTTATCATCCAGCTCTGTGGTAAAACTGCTGATGGTCTCGGGATGAAGTTGCTCCCGCCTGCCACAAAACATCAAACGTCGGGTTTGAAACACTGTAATGCTCTTAATTTAAAAATGACCAATGCTGTCGCGGTAACAAACTCAATATAGATCGATCAGCACTGTGTCTGTCTGGACTAGAGTTAGAAATATACCCTGTGCTCTGACGCAGACTTAGTCAGAGCCTATTCCTCATGTAGTGCAGTGATAGCACGAGAGCGGCTCCAGAGATGAGTCATTGCTTTTGTAGTAGTTATGCTGTCACTTAACTTGTGTGCCCTAAATCTGTCTCCGCCCTCTTCCAGATGATGGACAGTGCAACAACCAGTTTCCCGTCTATACTTAGTCACACGACCAACTCCTTCTTGAACCACGAGGTGTTGGCGCTGCCCGTCCTGCCCAAAAGACGCGGCATCCCTCCTCTGCAAACCTTCGCCCCTCTCAAGTCCCTCCTGCCCTGCGACTTCCACCTGCTGAACCTGCGCAGCATCCAGGCCCAGGTGACGAGACAAACACTGACAAAAAAACAACAACCCAAAAACTTATTTTGGTTTAAGATATTCTGTGTGAAAGTGTCTTTGAAATTGACATGTGTCTCCTGTGTGAGCAGCAGGACGCCAGCACTCCATCTCCGTACACGGCCATGATTCTTCACCGTTTGGCGCTGGACTGTGGCCTCGAGGCTCAGAACCTGGGCTTCAACTGCACCACCACACAAGGACAGGTCGGGGTCGAAACACACACACACACACACACACACACACACACACACACACACACACACACACACACAACGTATACAGGGAGCCTCAGATCTTCATCACTCGAGGCAATCTGTCATTCTTTATGTTGGAACAAAGCTCATTATTGGGGACAAAAACAATACAAATCTGTCCGTGATGAATGAAAACAGTTACATACACTCACACAGTATTTACATACAGCATGCACTGTATATGTTCATAGATGTAACAGACCACATATTCCTTGTGCACAGAAACTCCTGTCTTTTCTTGAAAGGGTCAATTCACCCAAATTACAAAATTTCCACATATTCTTTTTCTTTCTTTCTATGATTTCTTAATATTAACACAGTCTTGGACAATGACTGTGTTACTATGAAGAGGCAGAGAGAATGAGGACTCCTCGTTCTCTGTGTCTCAGCGGGATAGAGCAGTGACAGATTGCTGTTGACCCCCATCTCTGACCCCGTCCAGTTTTTCTACAGGCAGAAAGACAACGAGAGAGACACAGAGATAAACAGAGGTGGAGAGAGCTGATCTAGTCTGTCTCTGTAGTCATTTGAGATTTAGAAATTTTTAGAATGTAGATTTGGAGTAAGTCTATTAACCATACACATGTACAGGCAGTTATTTTCCTCAAGTCCAAGTAGCTCCTTAAAGTTATTTTATAGAGAATTGGGAAGCACAAATTTTAACTGAGCTGAAATCAGCAACAGATGAGAATTACCGCCACGCAGTTGTATGCCTCCGCACACCAGTAAAGCTGCCATCACAGTACACCCATGTCTGTGAAAACAAGTACACTTCACACACATCTTCCTCCCAGCTGCACAGATCTATGCAATCAGCACAGTTTCAAAGTGGACACCCAAGAGTAGTGTCACCAGTTCAGTATCAGATCAAAAGTCTCCCCTTCTTTCTCCGAGTTATGACGTTGAGTAACGGCCAGAAAAATATTGCAGAGCATTATGATGTGACAGTGAAGTTGACCTTTGACCCTCGACCACCAGATTCTAATCAGTTTATTCTAAAGTTCAGGTGGACGTTTGTGCCAAATTTGAGGAAACTCCCTCAAGGCAATTTTTATTGCATCCACAAGATTGAGACCGAATGCGAGGTACCAGTGACCTTTGAATACCAAATTCTTATCAG
>NW_024668687.1:0-527 GCF_008729295.1 Plectropomus leopardus | reverse complement strand
ACAAGATTAAAACTAGTAAAATGAGTAAAATGAAGGCTATTTTTCATTTCATGGAGACTTTATAGCCCATTTTTAGGTGGCCCAGTTACAAAATGGATTGTTTAAGTGGCTGTGTACACTAGACACATGCATGCATGAATGCTAATCAAAAGATTTACAGTATCACAAGTAGAACCAGTTAGAATGTATACTCCTTACTTAACAATCACAGACTCGAAATGGGTATAGAGTCTCTTCTGTCTGTCTACTGTTGACATAAGCTTGTGGGCAGTGACAGAATCAGTAATTGGTTTTGATAGATAGATATCACATTATCACCAAAAAATCAAATATTTAGGAGCTGTAATACTTACTTACGCATAGTGAAATTTCCAACATGATATCACTACTCTCTTAGTAAGGAAGTGTTGTTAATTTACAGATTTTTGTAACTATTTTAGTCCCACAAGCAAAAGTATCATTTCCTTTGACTATCATTTTGCATTTTGGAAAAATTGTCATAGGTATGTGTTCAGTAATTAGCATTG
>NW_024668686.1:0-407 GCF_008729295.1 Plectropomus leopardus | reverse complement strand
CGGACACGTTGATCTTGCCTCCCAGGAACCAGCTGATCTTCCCGTTCCGCAGCTCGCAGTCCCGGACCCGGTTGAACGGTTCCACCCAGCGGAGTCGGTCTGCGGCGGCGGAGCCCCAGAACTGATCCGGATCCGTGACCGACAGCCGGTAAAGGTCCCGGTGAGAGAGCCGGGACAGCCGTGAGCTCCAGGTACCCGGCGGCGGCGGCGGCGGCGGCGCGGGCAGCGAGGACAGGTTCCGGCGGTGTCCCGTCCCGGTCCCGCTGTGAACCGGTACACGGGTCCTGCAGCGGCTCAGGAGGGTCCTGAAGAGTCCGCGAGGCGCCATGTTGGTCCTCTGCATCCACAAGTGAAGCGCGCGCACACACAAACACACACAAACACACACACACACACACACACACACA
>NW_024668685.1:0-372 GCF_008729295.1 Plectropomus leopardus | reverse complement strand
GTTGAAATCATCTTTTATGAAGGGGCAGTGACCTTGACCTTGACCTTGACCTTTGACCTTCGACTGCCAGATTCTGATCAGTACATTCTTGAGTCAAATAGAGACATGTTGATTGAATATAATAATAATTTATTTAAATAATTTGAAAACTTAACAACCAAAGTATTAAAATCTCAACCCCATCACAATCTCACAACCCCGTTACAATCAAACACATAACGGGGTTGAGTGTGACGGGGTTGAGATTTTTGCACAAAATGGCCGCTGCTCAATGTAGTGAATACCAGCACATGGCATGCATGAAATTCAAAATCACCATATATTTATGAAATAACAAAAAACTTTTTCATAAGTAATAGTTTTCTATCTTTT
>NW_024668683.1:0-688 GCF_008729295.1 Plectropomus leopardus | reverse complement strand
GAGCAGAAAAATGCAAATACAATGAAGTGAAACACCAAGTAGAAAAGTCTTGCACAAAATGAGTGTGAATCTGGGGTCGACTTTCAGTTTCGCCGGTCGGTGCTGGCAGTCAGCATAGTTAGCTGTCAAAGTATCGACTTTTCCATTACAAGCAATTTAATGTTCCTAAAATAGTGGCTTTCAGTGTATGCACAAGCAGTGTAGTGCGGAGAGGCCAATATCTTGTGTTTACTAAAAGTAACCAACAATTCTTGCATATTATAATTCAAATTTTGCTTCTAAGAATAATGAAATAAATATATACAAATTACTGAACTCAGCACACGTGGAAACTATGTGGATCAACTCAAGTTCATTACCTCACATTAAAGACTGTAATTTGTGGCCTGTAGAAAATTATCATGCGGACACAGGAAATATTAAATGATAAATTATCAAAATGTAAAGTAACTACTTACTTTATTGATGTTCTAGGATTGAAAAAAAAAAAAAACTTATTAAAAATGTTTAATTATGTAATTTGTGCTTTAGTGTAGTTGTGCTTACACACAGTTCATTGATGGTGGAGCAATCAGAAACCTGATTTATACACAAATCTGGTAAAAGTGTACTAAGATTTCATCTCACTGTAACACAAACACACACACACACACACACACACACACACACACACACACACACACTCCTG
>NW_024668682.1:0-366 GCF_008729295.1 Plectropomus leopardus | reverse complement strand
TGTGTGTGTGTGTGTGTGTGTGTGTGTGTGTGTGTGTGTGTGTGTGTTAGTGTTAGAGACTTATCTTTCTCCTAAAATAAACCATAAACTGCCGTCTAAATAAAAAACAGCTTGAAGTACCTCGGACGTGGAAGCACTGTTACATACGTGCAACAGAAATGATCATGAAACCAAACAGCATTTACAGGATGTATGTAATCAAATTACACTATACACTTTCAAAGTCGCATAAACCTTTATCGATCCAAGTTTCCTGAGCACACACACTTGCTCCGCATCCATACATTAAAGTAAATTGGCAGGTGTTCATTTCACACCGCAGCCTTCTGCTGGTGACCACTGCAGCACTACTTCTGCTCATGGGAC
>NW_024668681.1:0-581 GCF_008729295.1 Plectropomus leopardus | reverse complement strand
GTGTGTGTGTGTGTGTGTGTGTGTGTGTGTGTGTGTGTGTGTGTGTGAAGCAGCTGTGGATCATGAGCTCAATCAGTGATATTGAAAACAGGTTTGCATCATGAGGAGCAGTGACTTATTGGACTCAAGTTGTGAAAGGAGGGGTGAAACTATGTTGCAGTGAATGAAATTCTGTTAATGCATTTCATGTATGGGTTTGCATGTGTGCTTACAGGTCAACTGTGATTTCAGTACTAACTTTTTTACTATATTTATTAATTAATCCTTTCGTTTTCTTTGTATCTAGTCTTTAGCTCAAAATGTGCTCACCTGAGCAGTTGGTATATTCCAGGTGAGGCTGAGATGATAAAATGCCAGTCTCATGTATGAGACCAGTGTGTCTTGACTGTGGAAGCATGTTTTAATGTCACATTGCTTGTTTTGCACAGTTTGATGCAGTTCATCATTGTGCATTTTGTGTCAACACAAGAGAGAAATACCGCATCATGTACACAGGTCTCCAGTCTCAGTATATCTTCTGTCTAATTTAAAACCGCTGCTCACCAGACCAGATCTCAGGCCTGTTTAACTCTAGAACCCCC
>NW_024668680.1:0-273 GCF_008729295.1 Plectropomus leopardus | reverse complement strand
AATACCCAGTCTGCTTATTTTCCTCTTGGAAGGGGGACAAGACAGGGGTGTCCTCTGTCCCCCCTCCTGTTTGCAATTTCAATTGAACCTCTAGCAATAGCACTGCGACTTTGCAAGGATTTTAAAGGTATACAGCGGGTCGGCCTGGAGTTTAAAGTTTCATTATATGCAGATGACTTACTTCTATACGTATCTGAACCAGCTTCATCACTCCCTTTCATTCTAGACATTCTGAAACAATTTGGGAAAATTTCGGGATACAAGCTGAATTTG
>NW_024668678.1:0-467 GCF_008729295.1 Plectropomus leopardus | reverse complement strand
CATGTAATATGACACAATTTAAGCAGGGCTTGGACTAGAGGAGCCTCACTGTTTCATGATTCTGCAGTGCATGCCTTCCAAGTGTGTCAACGTATTCAGGTTGACACAAATACCCTTCGGAGTCATGTCCCTGCACATGGGTATTCAATTTTGTAAATGGATGCTCTGCAGCTGACATCTACAGTAATTACATCAGTCAAGGGGCTTTTAAAGTCCCGCCAGTGATGGCCATGTAAACTACACCTCTAGGTGTATCAGCCGCAGTGTCTGGTAATAGGCCACCATCACGCAAGTTTTGTTAGTCAAGTCTGCTCTGTTCAGAACAAACTGAGCTGATGCACATTGTGTCCAAAGCACAGTGCTACACCAGATAAAAACAATTTGGTACTTATTTTTTGCAAATTCCATTCCTATATGGATTTTTTAATGCACCAGAGAGGTCTCTGGAGCATCCTGTTATGCACCCA
>NW_024668677.1:0-1004 GCF_008729295.1 Plectropomus leopardus | reverse complement strand
CTCTGTGTGTATCATGTTCTCACAGCAGCACTCATGTGTCATAGCTTCATCGCAGAGCTCAGATTTGTATGAATAAATGACCCTGTGATGCCATAAGATACATTTTAAAACTGTATCATTATCATATCAGGAGCTGAGTCAATCAAGAACAAAGAGTTCGTCTTCATTACAGTGTAAATGACATTGTTCAGTCTTATGTCCGAGTTCTTTTTGCAGCTGTTTATTGGCAGCAAGTAGTTGTTTTCTAAATGTTAGTTGTGTTTTGATCATTCTAGATGTTTGCTCTATTTTGTTAGATTTTGGCGTTTTCTTGTAAAACTTGGCACCTTGGCTGGCATTTGTCATGAATCAAAAACACGTCTCACCAGTTGTTATCGCCTATTTTCAATTCGTTGTCTGTTATCACCAATTCGTGTCCGTTCATGAGGAAATTAAATAGATCGTGCATTTATAACAAAGTAACAGGACCCTGGACAGCGACTTTTTAAATAGGTTCGCGCTGAATGTGACACATGGTTGTTCTAAATGTAGGCTGTTGGAAAAGAGAAACTTTGATTTTACTTGTTGATTTGCTATTTATGATAAAGTGTAAATGTTTAAGAACTGAACTCTTGAGGGGAGGTGAGGTGGCTCTTAAAAGAGCCGTTGTGGTTTTTGGAGCAGCAGGTAATTTAAGCTCTCTCTCCACGGATACGACGGGCCAGCTGGATGTCTTTGGGCATGATGGTGACTCTCTTGGCGTGGATGGCGCACAGATTGGTGTCCTCGAAGAGGCCGACCAGGTAAGCCTCGCTGGCCTCCTGCAGAGCCATGACAGCGGAGCTCTGGAAGCGCAGGTCGGTCTTGAAATCCTGAGCGATTTCACGGACCAGGCGCTGGAAGGGCAGCTTACGGATCAGCAGCTCGGTGGATTTCTGGTAACGACGGATCTCACGGAGAGCCACGGTACCGGGCCTGTAACGGTGAGGCTTCTTGACGCCGCCGGTGGCCGGGGCGCTCTTACG
>NW_024668676.1:0-594 GCF_008729295.1 Plectropomus leopardus | reverse complement strand
TGTGTGTGTGTGTGTGTGTGTGTAGCGGTCTGTCTGCAGCTAATCTTTCAAACTACTGGGCCCATCAGCCTAATATTTTGTGTATTAATTTGTGACTGAATGTTTAAGCACCTCTAGTGGCAGCGATCATGTGATCAAATTGTTGAAAACCTTGATTTTTAATTTTTTGCCATCATTGACTGCTGACTCCTCATTCCTTTTAATCATCTGGTAGAGACACCAACAAAATCACATAGCAAAAATGTAGAGCATCAGGCATTTCCAGCAATCATAAGAATTGCATCACCTTATATATGTGGACTTGAAAATGGTTTAGTAATGCAAAATAATGAATTTTTAAAAATGGGATTAATCCTGATTAACTATAGAATTTCAGTTCATGGTTTAGCTGTCTCCTTGTAAATTTGCTGCTTTGGTTCATGGCAGTCCACTGGAAGGGGGGCAGACGCTGCTTCTGTTGAATATTAAAACATAATATTTTTGTTTTTCTAAGAACATTAATAATAGTCACTTTAAGTATTATGACTTGCTCAGGTTTAAGTTAAACGATTACTTGTTTTTTGGGAAATATTGTGGATGTGGTGAAAAGAAGAG
>NW_024668675.1:0-447 GCF_008729295.1 Plectropomus leopardus | reverse complement strand
GTCACAAAAAGGGGCATGTCATTGTTAGTTGCCTGGCCTTAAAACGCAAAGAGCAGCAGCAACTGTCTCTGGCCCGTGCAAAACCTGCCGACAACTGTGTTCAGACGGTGATGATCCTGATCCCCGCTTTAAGCCGTTTATGTTTAAGGATATGGTGTTACTCTCAGGTAAAGCAAACGATCAGCTTTTAATTCCGATTTTGTGTGACACAGCGTGTTCACAATTGTTTTCGCTAGGGTGCTTCTATTTCCTAAACAGTGAGTTTCTGGATGCAGTAGAGTTCTCAGAGGTGTGATTATGGGCAATGTTTTGCGTCCACTGCACTGCGTTCACATGCAGTCTCACCTCGTCACTGGTGCACTGCACTGCACAGTGCGCAGTGGTGCAGCGCACTGTGCAGTGGCGCACTGCAGGAAGCAGTGCCAGTTTTACATCAATATTCTAGAA
>NW_024668674.1:0-546 GCF_008729295.1 Plectropomus leopardus | reverse complement strand
CGCAGCCGTTTCACAACATATATCATGTGTTACAATATGTTCAAGCTGTGTGGCACAGAAACATGTTCTCACTCTGAACTCGTCACATGTTACCGCTTTGTCAGTGACCTTCTGCGTCTACCTGTAATATTTTAGGTCTCCTTCTGCAGCAGCTGTTTCGCTTCAGGATGCCATTCTGGTGATGTCAACAAATGCACATGGTGGGATGAGGCAGCACGGTCCTTATGTTTACACAACAGCGCGGACTGTCATGATTTGTAGGATTAGGCAACATAGTCACTGATGGTTAGATCCAGGCAAAAGAGGCACATGGTTAAGTGTAGAGATAACAAACACATCCACATCCACACAGGAAGCAAGTTCCCGATTCCCGCACGAAAGTGTTTGTGGGACCCACCTCCCCCATGTCCGCCCTATAAGTGCTCTCGTGCCCCTCTTTTTGGCGGTTACCGGCAGTGTTATTTCCTGAAGCTGTTCTTCAGCGTTTCATGCGTATGTGACTGGTTCCGCTGGGCTATGTTTTCACATGACGTCGCCCATGTGTGT
>NW_024668673.1:0-253 GCF_008729295.1 Plectropomus leopardus | reverse complement strand
TGAACTATGTCCACACCCTCACTCCACCAACCTAGTTTTTAAACAACTAAGGTAACTCCAGTTGTATGGCAGCATTCAACACAACAACCAGCAACTCCAGCAGGCAAAGAGAGCGATCACTGCAGACAAGGTCCTTTTAGAAGAGAGCCCTGGGTGTGGTTAGCCAGTCTGGAAATACCCACTGTATACAGGTGAAGGCCAATCAGGTTGATGGCACCTGAGAGCAGAGAGGAGGAGAGAGGGAGAAAACCAG
>NW_024668672.1:0-945 GCF_008729295.1 Plectropomus leopardus | reverse complement strand
ATAAATGAAGTGGATTTTATTGGCATGCTGCTGCCCGTCATTATTTCGGTTGGAGCTCAACTTGCTTGAGACATCACATTTTGCAGTGGCTGCCTCTCTGAATGGTTTCAAAGTCACTGCAGGAGAGAGAGCACCAAGCAAGGTAAATATGTGTGTGTGTGTGTGTCAGAGTGTGTGTGTCCTGCAGAAAGAAAGAGAGAGAGAGAGCAAGAGCGCTTTAGCAAGCTGATATCTGGAAATGTACAAAGACCCTGAGTGCGTTCTGCAGCTCGTGGCCTCTTAAAGAAGAAGCAGTAGTCTGAGAGAGTGTTTGGGTGATGGTAACGCCCTGTAACTCACATTCGATGTGTAAAAAGTCAAACGTGTGTTTCAGTGTCACTGATCTAAGTTTAGAGGGTGTGTACCTTGGTAGTGGTGCTGGCGCCACATAAAGATGCTACTCCAGTGCGACAGGTCATCAGAGACGATGGGCAGTCGATTCCTCCAGGTTTTCACCACAGTCTTCATGTCGTGCAGGCTGGTGTTGCGGCCCAGGTTCGCCGGCTGAAGCCCTGCATTAATCTGGGCCGCTTCCTGCAGCTCGATGATCTGCTGCGCCGCCTGTGGAGGAAATCAAAAGTTAAAATTTGTGTCACAACTCACTTGACTCTTTGACGCTTACTTTTATGACGCGTATGAGGTGACAGATCTAAAGCAGCTAATGCTTCTTGGTTTTTTGGATTTTTTTTTGTTTGTTTGTTTACAGTTAATATTCTGTGTTCCCAGGCCTGCTGCAAATATTTGCTCCAGACAGACTTAGGACCAGCTGCACTTAATCTTGTTAATATTTTGTCAACACTTCTCCACAAATGTACGCTACCAAGCAAAGTGCTCCCCACACACCCACACACGCACGCACGCACGCACGCACAGACACACACACACACACACACACACACACACACA
>NW_024668671.1:0-719 GCF_008729295.1 Plectropomus leopardus | reverse complement strand
TGTTTGTTTGTTTGTCTGTTTGTCTGTTTGTTTGTTTGTCTGTTTGTTTGTTTGTTTGTTTGTCTGTTTGTGTCCTGCAGGTTCGTCTGTGGACTCTCTCTGTGGGTCACACTGTAGTCATCACTGTGCTGTTCACTAAATCATGGAGTGTTTATTCCCTGTGCAGCGGCATCAAACAGACGGTAAAACGCGCCACCAGAGTCGGACGTGACTGCGTGTTTCTGTGAATCTCTTCTCTCGCAGTAAACTGACTGTCGCCTCCTCTGCTCTGCAGCAGCAGCACGCTCGTCTGCAGCGGTCGGGCTGCCTGGTGTTCTGGATGTTTCTGCTGGATGCGTTTGTTTTGATCACCTGGCAGATCCTGGACCCCCTCAGACGGGTGGAGCAGCAGCACAGCGTACAGGTAACCACCGCAGGATCAGACGGAGCGACAGAGGGACAGATACTGTGCTTTACTTACTTTATTACTTTCTTATTTTTTCTCTTTATTTCTTTATCCTGGAGGAAATTCAAGTTTTTCAGCTGCTCACATTCACTCAAACAATAAAAAACTCAATAAAACATAACAAACAAATATAATAAGAAAAATGTGCTGTTGTACAAAAACTCCCAAAGGCGTCTTTGCTGATGTTTATGATAATTTTCAGAAACAAATAATCAGTGACTACTATAAATTCACTTCTTAAAACCCATTTTTAGACTTGCTTATTGATGTGGTC
>NW_024668670.1:0-507 GCF_008729295.1 Plectropomus leopardus | reverse complement strand
CACACACACACACACACAAACACACACACACACACACACACGTGTGTTGCCATGCAACTTTACACTCCAAATCCAAATATTTCCAAATATAATATTTCCCTGACTTAAAGCGTACTGATTCCACTTTTGTAAACATGACGTTCAAGCAGAAAAAGAAAATCCACTGCTTTTTAGGTTGTATGGGGTAATGTTAGGTTTTTTTAAACAACACGATATTTGCATTGCAGACCATTTGTAACCACGACATCCAGGGAAGAAGGTCTCATCAGAATCAATAGCACCAAAACAATAATTTTCTGTATTTGAATTTGTGAGCACATTTTTTGCTGTTTGAATAAACCGCTGGACATAGCATAACATTTGACAGATTTTTAGTGACAATTGCAAGTGGCAAACTAGAGACCACCTTGCATCTTGGGATTACTCCAACTACAATACAGCTATCCATGACTTAAAAGAAATATGAGTCAGGGGCATACTTACTGCCTCTCTACTTCCAGCCTTCTG
>NW_024668669.1:0-780 GCF_008729295.1 Plectropomus leopardus | reverse complement strand
ATGTTTTTCATAGCAAATCTCTGGTGGAAACACAGTGATGTTTTGGTTAAAATAAGAAAATAAAATGCTTTCATGGCACTAATCCTGCTGAAAATACAACAACAGGTCTATATGGCCAAAATTCAGTGAAAAATGCAGCCATGAGCTGCTATAACACAAGCAGTTTTCTTGTTGGCAGACATCTCAAGGTGTCATGCCATCAAGCATCCCTCCACCTCCAGATGACAAAGTTAGCTCATGTACTGCAACACTTCAGAAACACTGATTTAACAGGTGTGAAATGCATCATGCCAACATTTAAGCGATAACTTGTTAATGATATTTATTTTCTGCTGTGAATAATCAGGATTGCCTTGAGATTCACAGCTCAGCATTTACATGGTGCATCTCAACAGAAGACTATCAACACTCTCATGAAACATACTTAAACGCCTGACTCCAGAGCAGTTAAATGGAGCATTAAAGCTGACAATGCAACACACATCAGACCCACATCAGACCAGCCGTTATCTATTTGTTTTTTGGCTGATTCAGAGTTTTTTGTATTCTTTCCACTTTTACAGTATCTGTTTAAAGGAAACTCGTCATCACTCACACAGCGGGGTTTTGGCCGGCTGCCATAAATTCAATGCTGTATGGGAGGTTTAATAGTAAACTGAGGCGAGAAGGTTTGCATTAACATGCGTATGGGCTACTTTACAATCTGCACAGCATTATTCCTCACACCCTTGATAAAAGTTACACACACACACACACACACACACACACACACACACACAC
>NW_024668668.1:0-856 GCF_008729295.1 Plectropomus leopardus | reverse complement strand
CAGCATTTTGGAGATTTTTTTAAGCGAATTCACCTGGAGTCAAAGACGGTGCCATCGAGCAGAGTGCCGTTGAAATGGTAGCGCACAAAGTCACTGCGCATCACGGAGCGTTTGCAGTCTTTGGGAGTGGTGATGGTTTTGGTGGCAACCATGTCGGCTTTGTTCCACAGATCCAGCAGATGGATGTCAAACACCAGGGTGGTGTCTGGAGGAACCACGTCACCTGTAAACATGGTCAGATCAAGGTTAGATAAGGTATATATCCATATTTTTTCACTTACTTTCATTATAAAAGAAGTCTTTATTACAACAATGAAACATTTGTTCAACCAAAACTAACTCCTCTGTTTTCATTCCTTTAAGCGTCATTCTGACTGATATTAATTCGGTAATATTGTTAAACATCAATATTTTCATTGCAACCCTATCTGGGGCATTCTGAAAAATATAAAGGCCATAGCCAAGAAGCCAACATTGGAGGGGCCAATGAGCTATTATCTTATCTATCATAAGAAAGTACAGCTATAAAGTATACTGTGTGAATACTCCATAAATAAAAGCTATAACTGAGAAGATAACATTCACAAAATTATCATTTCCATAACAATTTACAAAAATATCCCAATCGACAGTGATATAGTCTAAGCAACAAAAATATTACATTTTAGTTTTTCATTTTTGAATCCATTTGAAAGTACTGAAACAGAGAGACCATACAGTGTTTGAAACTGATTGTACCTACAATTTAGGCTGCAGTACAGCAGACCCACAAACCACATGCAGAACTGCAGCAGCCTACAATGTCATACTCTAACAACCACACACACACACACACACACACACACACACACACACA
>NW_024668667.1:0-506 GCF_008729295.1 Plectropomus leopardus | reverse complement strand
GAAATTACTTTAATTTACAGATTTTTTTTTATTATATAACATTAACATTTTTTTACCATATATTTTATATTGATATTTTATTTTTTTCTGGATTCATTTTTATTTGTATCTCTTTATATGTTTATTGTATGAAGTCGCTTTTATTTTCAGATTTCTGTCATATAACATTGACTTCTGCACATTTTAAAATGCATTATACCGGGAAAAAATTTTTTTCTTTATAAACTGATCCATTTTGTTAAGTTATTCTATGATCTATAAGGGTGTATAATTTTTTGCAAAGGCATTTCTTAACGTGACTGTTAAAGGGTTAAGAAAGACAGACAAATATCTCAAACTCGGAGAAATCAAACATCTACGGTTAGAAAAAACTACACAAAAGGAAGAAAATGTGTTTTTTATAATCAATAACCTACACATTAATTGACCTGGTGGCTCAGATATAAAATCAATGCGTAAAGCAGCTGCAAATGTGCTTGTGAAACAACAAATCTAAGTTGTCAGTC
>NW_024668666.1:0-1706 GCF_008729295.1 Plectropomus leopardus | reverse complement strand
CAGCCCCAACAGCCCCGCCACCTTCGACAGACCCAGGCTCCGTTTGTGCGAGCTCCAGGTCGTGACAGTGCTGATGCTACCTTCCCTAGTACATGCATCCCACCTGCTTATATACTGCAGCTCACATACGAGACTCAAGATAAAGGAAATAAGGATGAACTGGCAGAATCAACTTAACTTACTTCAGCATGGTCTCACACAGAGACTCAAACAGGCCATTCCCACACTTAAATACCCTCCCCCTGGATTTCCTCCTGAGAGGACTGATTGGTGGATCTCTCCACCTGATCTTAAGGAACTGTCCGTTCAGTGGGTCCCCCTGCTGGTCCCCAACTACCATTGTTCCTCCTAATCCAAATCCACTGACTGGATTTAAGTGCCTCATCTGACATTTCCCTCACTGTCTTCCTCAAACTCTGTCCCCTTACTCCCACTTCCCCCCGGAGAGAGACAGCTGATCCAGCTACAAATCCCCTACATCCCACCTCACCTGGGCAACCCAAGCTCTCCATCCTTTCTGCTCAGCTTCTGCCTGAAAGTCCGTGTACCTCAGTTTCCTCCTTTCATAGGCTTCTTCCACTGAGGCTTCCCAAGAGACCGTAAGCTCCATGAAATAAACGATCCGCTGACTCACCGACCGCAGCACTGTCAGGCCTCAAATGAGTACAGACTATTTCCTGGGGAACAACAAGCTTTCCTCCTAAATCTACCTGCATTTCCCAATCACAAGCTCCCTCCAGGCGACCACACCCCTGCCTCCTCCCGAACTTTCCGCCTCTATGTTTCTCCCCCTCACCCACAAACTGGACATCTGGACTCTGTTTTTTAAAACCTCCTGAATTCACGTGTCGTCTTCTCCCCTCAATACCTGCAGCTCAGCTTCTCAACACCTGATTATGTCGCCACGTATACCGGCCCTGTGATTAACTAATTTTGCAGCCTGACAAAATACGTCTTAAGGTTTCAGTACCTGAACACGATGGGCCTGACGGGTCGCCATTTACCCAGAGCTTCAGGTTCTGGTTCAGGTGGCCACACATCATAAGTGTATCAGGAATCTACTGCGGCTCTCCTCCAAACTCCACAGGCCCTGCGGCCAAGCTTCCTCCTCTCTGCACTTTCCCAGTCTAAGCACTGACGCTGCTTAGCCTGAGCCACAGCCTTAGCATTAATATGTCTATGTGCAAGGGTGTAACTTTGAGTTGAACATTGGGGGGGGGGGTTGAGTGACACAGGCATTGTTTTGTCTTTTTTGTTTACATTTTTTTTTTAAAGTATGCGTGCCTGTGTGTGTGTGTGTGTGTGTGTGTGTGTGTGTGTGTGCAAGCATGAGTGTGTGTGTACATGTGTGTTTAGGCTATAACGTGTGGATCACTGTGTGTGTTTGTGTGCGGAGAAACACTGGGCTGGTTTCGGTTCGGTCCGGCGGGTTTTTAGCAGAAACACGGCCACTTCGGACTCTGATCTTTCTTCCTGTGACCCTCTTTTCAGCATGTAGTATAGGCGACACTCACACACACACCCAGGCGCGTTATGCAGGTGTAACATCCAATTGGGTCCGCACCCCGCACTCCGAACCCGGACGAATTATGAAGAACACGCCGCCGTTGGCTCGCCTCAAACACACTAGATCGTGAGATTTCCAGACCACTATATGAGTGTTGCCAACTTTCTGGTAAAATCAGACGACTGTCCAAACTCTCTGG
>NW_024668665.1:0-501 GCF_008729295.1 Plectropomus leopardus | reverse complement strand
TGTCTAATTTATTTAGGTGTTTAGGTTCCAGGTAAAAGGAAAAGTCTCAGTTTGGGGAGTTCATTCATCACCTGTTGGTTCTCTGTTTGTGATGTTTAACACTCAGTGATTCTGCTTTTGTCGTAGCCTCTCACTGTGCCACTTTGCATAAAATCATGCCACTGATTTTCATACGTTTTCATTCAAAGCACCGCGCCGCTCTCTCGTTCATGTAGACACAAGCAAACGTCTAACTCACTAAGCCGAAATTCTAGCTGAACCGAGGCCTCACACTGCTGATGCTAACACACAGCTCAACATTTGGCAAACTCTGCTGATGTATTTGACACCCAGCTCACAAAGCCCACATTGTTGTTTTTTCCAAGCTTTCTTTTTTTCCATTTACAGCAAAAATGTCACTGAAATCACAGAAATAGACTGTAGTTTTATTTCAGTGCATGACCTCATTGTTGCATGCTGTGTGTGTGTGTGTGTGTGTGTGTGTGTGTGTGTGTGTGTGTG
>NW_024668664.1:0-758 GCF_008729295.1 Plectropomus leopardus | reverse complement strand
GTCATATTTTGACATTTTTGCCTTACTATAGCCTTGCCTTTTCGGTCATTTTTTTCAACATGCATTATTATGCTGTTTTTTGCTGTTTTTGCAACATTCTATGCAATAGCGTGTTTTGGCATGCTATTTTCAACTGTTTTGAAGTGTAATATTTTGACAATTTTTCCTTACTATAGCCTAACCCTCATGGTCATTTTTTCAACATGCACTATTGTGGTGTTCTTGGCAGTTCTTACAACATTCAATGCATACCGTGTCCTAGCACGCTATTTTATGCTTTTTTGGGGGGTGTTTTCAGCTGTTTTTGGGACATGTCATTTTTTGACATGATTGAAAAGGCACGGTTATAGTTTTGTGAAAAATGTCAAAATATGACATGTCCCCAAAACAGCTGAAACTGGCCCAAAGTAGCATAAAATAGAGTGCCAAGACTTGCCATATCATAGAATGTTGTAACAATGGCCAAAAACACCATAATACTGGATGCTGAAAAAATTACAGAAAAGGCTGGGCTATAGTATGGTTATCCATCAATTCATCCATTTTCTACTGCTTATCCTGGGTCGGGTCGCGGGGGTAGCAGCCCAAGCAGGGAAGTCCAGACTTTCCTCTCCCTCGCCACTTTGTCCAGCTCTTCCCAGGGGACCCGGAAAGGCATTCCAAGGCCAGCTAGGAAACGTTGTTTCTCCAGCGTGTCCTTGGTCTTCCTCAGGGTCTTCTACCGGTTGGACGTGCCCTAAACACCTCACCAGGGAGGT
>NW_024668663.1:0-326 GCF_008729295.1 Plectropomus leopardus | reverse complement strand
ATATTGAGTGTGTCCAATCCTAACCCCTTCATGATTAAAAGTTATCAGAGGTCCATGCAAAACTTTTACGGTTGTACCATGGCATGGTGTACAATTTTGATGTTTTGCCATAAAAAAGGACATTGTCTGATCAGCCTCTAACCTCATAGGTTTGATAAGGGTCCTGCCCTGAACACACGTATGACAATTTTTACCAGTCATAATAGCACCACCTAGTGGCCACAGGAAAATTATGTTTTTTAATACTTTTACGCTCTTGTCCTACAGGATTAATCCGACTGAGTGAATTTTGGTGTTTCCAATCTCAACCCCTTGCTGAGGAAAAG
>NW_024668661.1:0-551 GCF_008729295.1 Plectropomus leopardus | reverse complement strand
ACATGCTATATTTTGTTGTTTTTGGCTGTGTTTGCATCTTTCTTCGCTATGGCGTGTTTCAGCACGTTTTTTAAGGTAGTTTCCAACTGTTTCGATCCTTTTTTGGGACATGTCCAGTTTTGACATTTTTGCCATGCTATAGCCTTGCATTTTCTGTTCCTGTTTGACATGCTGAATTATGAGAATTATGGCCTTTTTTGGCCTTCATTTCCACTTTGTATAGTATGAGGCGTCTCTACAAGTTAGCTGTGTCACTATCATCTTTCCTTAGGAGCACTCAAAATTGGACTTTTCACCAGGAAGGACCAGGCCACAAGAATACATAGTTGAAACATTTATTGTAACATGAAAGTTTGGTTTCATGTGTCAGTGATGGATGTGAGTGGCTGGTCTGGGAGGAAGTCTTGATGGCGGGAAGAGGGAGAGTCAGAATGTGAGAACCGTCTTGCGTGTGTCCACCTGATCCGACTTCCCAGACGTTCCTAGAATGAGACATAGGAGAGGCGTGCAGAGGAAAAGACAATGAGACTTACATTTTGGGTCATATTTTC
>NW_024668660.1:0-214 GCF_008729295.1 Plectropomus leopardus | reverse complement strand
TGCCAAATTCTGATATTTTTGCCTTACTATAGCCTTGCATTTTTGGTCAATTTTTTGACATGGTAAATTCTGATGTTTTTAGCCCTTTTGGCAACTTTCTTTGTTATGGCATGTCTTGGCAGGCTATTTTAAGTAGTTTAAAGCTGTTTTGAGCTGTTTTTGAGACGTGTCATTTTTTGACATTTTTGCTTTACTATAGCCTTGGTGTTACAAT
>NW_024668659.1:0-306 GCF_008729295.1 Plectropomus leopardus | reverse complement strand
TTGATGTGCTAAATGTTTGTGTTTTGGGTCATTTTTGCAACAGTGTATGCTATGGCGTGTTTCAGCACACTATTTTATGCTGTTTTAAGGTGTTTACAGCTGTTTTGGGGATTTGTCATATTTTGACATTTTTGCCATACTATAGCCTTGCTTCCTCTGTCATTTTTTCGACGTGCTAAATGTTTCTGTTTTGAGCCATTTTTGCAACAGTCTATGCTATGGCGTGTCGCGGCACGCAGTTTTATGCTGTTTCATGGTGTTTTCAGCTGTTTCTGGGATATGTCATATTTCGACATCATTCACTAT
>NW_024668658.1:0-507 GCF_008729295.1 Plectropomus leopardus | reverse complement strand
GTGTGTGTGTCTGTGTGTGTGTGTGTCTGTGTGTGTCTGTGTGTGTGTGTGTGTCTGTGTGTGTCTGTGTGTGTCTGTGTGTGTGTCTGTGTGTGTGTGCTGCAGGACTCCATCACAGAGGAGGTGGTGGAGCTGCTCGCTCCCTATCTGGAGATGGACGACTACAACCTGGAGTCGGCCAAGAGGATCTGCGGTAACGTGGCGGGACTCTGCTCCTGGACTCAGGCGATGGCCGACTTCTTCGCCATCAACAAGGAGGTTCTGCCGCTGAAGGTACGCACACACAGACGAGTCCGGCGTCATTTCCCTCAGACTGATACAACATATCAAGATCTTACTGTAAGAGCAATAAAGACTCTATTTTTTTTATCAGTGGATTTTCAAGAAATGATACATACCTATATCAATATATGAACATATACCTGCAATTTATTATTTTTTAAATAAATACATTAAAATATATTTTTTTATTAAATTAAACAGTTATTAAAAATATGTTTTTTCTCC
>NW_024668657.1:0-814 GCF_008729295.1 Plectropomus leopardus | reverse complement strand
TCTTCAAAAAAAGGCCAAAATCCTGATTATTTAAATGGCCAACAGGGAAATAGTATGTCGAAGAAAAGTACAATTTTGACTGCTCCTAAAAACAGCTGAAAACCACATAGAATACCTTGTATAGAGGCAACATAGTATACAAAGTGGGAATAAAGGCCAAACAAGGCCGAAAAACTCAAAATTTAGCATGTCCAAAAAATGACCAAAAGGGCAATACTATAGTATGTCAAAAAAAAGTAAAATTTTGACTGTGCCTATAAACAGATGAAAACGACATAGGACAACTTGTCATGTCAAATGCAAGGCTATAGTATGGCAAGAAAATATGGCATGTTGTACAAGAAAAGCTAAAAAAAACAAATTGAGCCACAATAAATATCCTTCAAAGACATGCCATAGCATAGAACGTTGCAAAAAGGACCAAAAAACACAATAATTTGGTATGTCGAAAAAATGACCGAAAATGCAAGGCTATAGTATGGCAAAAATGTCAAAATATGACATGTCCCAAAAACAGCTGAAAACCAAATTAAACCATCTTAAATAGCCTTCTAAGACACGCCATAGCATGGAAAGTTGCAAAAAGGACCAAAAACATCATAATTTGGTATGTCTAAAAAATGATCGAAGATGCAAGGCTATAGTATGGCAAAAATGTCAAAATATGACATGTCCCAAAAACAGCTGAAAACCACATAAAAGCATGTTAAATAGCCTTCTAAGACATGTCATAGCATACAAAATGTGCAGAAAAGGCCCAAAACACAATAATTTGGCATGTGGAAAAAATGATCGAAAATGCAAGGCTATAGTA
>NW_024668656.1:0-637 GCF_008729295.1 Plectropomus leopardus | reverse complement strand
TTGTGTTTACTTGTTAGTCCACATGTTTGGCACAAAGATTCACTTGATATCAAGGAAAAACTGTTAAGATTTAGGTTGTCAAAGGTCAAGGTTACCGTGGCCTTGTATCCATGAGCACAATATCTTAAGAAGGCCTTCAGGGAGTCCCAAATTGACCCAAATTTTGCAAATGTCCACTTGGACTGAACTGAATGAACTGATTAGAATCTGGCCATAACTCCAGAATTCATGCTTAACTTAACTTGTGCTTAACACTTGCACTTCCAAATGCCCCCTTGACATTACTCATTAAACAGTAATCTAGCAAGTCAAAAAAATGACCAAGAAAGCAAGGCTATAGTATGGCAAAAATGTCAAAAAATGGCATGTTATAAAAACAGCTGAAAACACTTCAAAACAGCATAAAATAGCGCACTGTGACACGCCATAGCATTTAAACGTGCAAAAATGTCCAAAAAAACAGTAATCTAGCAAGTCAAAAAAATGACCAAGAAAGCAAGGCTATAGTATGGCAAAAATGTCAAAAAATGGCATGTTATAAAAACAGCTGAAAACACCTAAAAACAGCATAAAATAGCATACTGAGACATGCCATAGCATTTAAACGTGCAAAAATGTCCAACAACACCATAATTTA
>NW_024668655.1:0-1373 GCF_008729295.1 Plectropomus leopardus | reverse complement strand
CTATAGCTCAGGGAAAAAAGGTCAAAAAAGTGATCTTTCGAAACGCTGAAAAAAGTCACAGAACAGCATGTTCGGGCTGTCTATAGTGTAATCTTTTGAAAAAAAGGTCTAAAAAGTCAATATTTTGAGTGTTTTAGGCCAAAGTTTCGTATGGAGAAAAACGCCATACTATAGCTCAGGGAAAAATGCTCAAAAAAGTCATCCTTTGAAACGCTTAAAAAAGTCATAGAACAGCATGTTCAGGCTGTTTATAGTATAGCCTGTTGAAAAAATTGTCTAAAAAGTCAATATTTTGAGCGTTTCAGGCCAAAGTTTAGTATGGAGAAAAACGCCACACTATAGCTCAGGGAAAAATGGTTAAAAAGTGATCTCTCCAAATACTGAAGAAAGTCATTGAACAGCATGTTCAGGCTGTTTTTAGTATAGCCTGTTGAAAAAATGGTCTACAAAGTCAATAATTTGAGCGTTTCAGGCCAAAGTTTAGTATGGAGAAAGTGATCTTTCGAAACGCTGAAAAAAGTCACAGAACAGCATTTTTGGGCTGTTTATAGTGTAATCTGTTGAAAAATGGTTTAAAAAGTCAATATTTTGAGTGTTTTAGGCCACAATTTAGTATGGAAAAAACGCCATACTATAGCTCAGGGAAAAATGTTCAAAAAAGTGATCTCTCCAAAGACTAAAAAAAGTAATTGAACAGCATGTCCAGGCTGTTTATAGTATAGCCTGTTGAAAAAACGGTCTAAAAAGTCAATATTTTGAGCATTTCAGGCCAAAGTTTAGTATGGAGAAAAACACCATACTATAGCTCAGGGAAAAATGCTCAAAAAAGTGATCTCTCCAAATACTGAAAAAAGTCATGGAACAGCATGGTGATGCTATTTATACTGTAGTCTGTTGAAAAAATCATCTAAAAAGTCAATATTTTGAGCGTTTCAGGCCAAAGTTTAGTATGGAGAAAAACACCATACTATAGCTCAGGGAAAAATGTTCATAAAAGCGATCTTTTGAAACGCTGAAAAAGGTCACAGAACAGCATTTTTGGGCTGTTTATAATGTAATCTATTGAAAAAAATCATCTAAAAAGTCAATATTTTGAGCATTTCAGGCTAAAGTTTAGTACGGAGAAAAACGCTATACTATAGCTCAGGGAAAAATTCTCAAAAAAGTGATCTTTTGAAACGCTGAAAAAAGTCACAGAACAGCATGTTGAGGCTGTTTATGGTATAGCCTGTTGAAAAAAAAGGTCTAAAAAGTCAATATTTTGAGCGTTTCAGGCCAAAGTTTAGTAAAGAGAAAAACGCCATACTATAGCTCAGGGAAAAATGATCAAAAAAGTCATCCTTTGAAACGCTGAAAAAAGTCATAGAACAGCA
>NW_024668654.1:0-814 GCF_008729295.1 Plectropomus leopardus | reverse complement strand
TGTTTTCAACAGTTTTTGGGACATGTCAAATTTTGACATTTTTGCCTTACTATAGTCTTGGATTTTCTGTCATTATTTCAACATGCATTATCATGATGTTTTTGGTTTGCAACATATTATGCTGTGGTGTGTCTTGGCACAGTACCTAATGGTATTTTGATGTGTTTTCAGCTTTTTTTGAGATGTCATATTTTGACATTTTTAGCCATTTTTTCAACAGGCAGTATTATCGTGTTTTTGGTTGTTTTTGCAACATACTGTGCTTTGGCGTGTCTTGGTAACTTATTTTATGCTGTTATGGGGTGTTTTTAACAATTTTTGGGACGTCATATTTCGACATTTTTTGCCTTACGAAAGCCTTGGTTTTTGCGGTCATTTTTCAAAATGCATTGTTTTGGCGCTTTTCATTGTTTTTGCAGCATATTATGCTAATGCATGACTTGGCAAGTTATTTTATACTGTTTATACTGTTTTTCAGCTGTTTTTGGGACATGTCATTTTATGACATTTTTGCCCTAGTTTTGCCTTTTTTGGTCATTTTTTCAACATGCATTATTCTTGTGTTTTTGGTTGTTGCTGCAACATATTATGCTATGGCGTATCTTGGCACACTACTTAATACTACTACTACTACTTAACAAGCACATTCTGTCAAAACACCATAGTATAGTATGTCAAGAAATGTCAAATTTGAAATGTCCAAAAAATGGCTAGAAACAACATCATATATCTTGTAGAGATGTGTCATAGTATACAAAGTGGGGAATAAAGGCCAAAAATTTAGCATGTCAAAAAAATTGCCGAAAATGCCATA
>NW_024668653.1:0-898 GCF_008729295.1 Plectropomus leopardus | reverse complement strand
TTTCAGCTAACTTTTTGACATTATATATGATGACTGTTGGAAGACCAGCCAAGGACAGAAACACCATAAAGTTTTGACTCGAACACGCCACCCCAAGGCCAGCCAATGAGGAGAGACGGACAGTGGAGAGAGTGATGCTGCAACGGACATCCAGATAAAAAGGACAACAGATCACAGTATGTGCCCTTTTTCTGCTTTTGCCTCATCTTGCTTAGACTCTTTCTTAGACTGTACATGTATGAACAATGTACTGTACAACTCCTGTAACAGGGAAAAATGACGACCCAAAAATAGCTGAAAAATGCTTTAAAGCTAGTTAAATAGTGTCCTGACACACACCATAATATAGAAACCTTCAAAAACGGTCAAAAACACCATAAATTCAGATGTTGTAAAAATGACCAAAAAGGCAAGGCTATAGTATGGAAAAATGTCAAAATATGGCACATCCCAAAAACAGCTGAAAAAACCTCAAAACAGCATAAAATAGCGTGCTAAGACACGCCATAGCAAAGAAACTTTCAGAAATATTCAAAAACACCCGAATGCTGAACGTCCAAAACCTGACCGAAGAGGCAAGGCTATAGTATGGAAAAATGTCAAAATATGACACGTCCCAAAAACGGCTGAAAACACCTCAAAACAGAATAAAATAGCATGCTAAAACACGCCATAGCAAAGAAACTTTCAGAAATATTCATGCACCCGAATGCTGAACGTCCAAAAATTGACCAAAAAGGCAAGGCTATAGTATGGAAAAATGTCAAAATATGACACATCCAAAAAACAGCTGAAAACACCTCAAAACAGAATAAAATAGCATGCTAAGACATGCCATAGCAAAGAAACCATCATAAATATTCAGAAACAACCAAATGCTTAACGTCCAAAAAATGAC
>NW_024668652.1:0-528 GCF_008729295.1 Plectropomus leopardus | reverse complement strand
TCGGACACTACACGGTAATTTCCTGAACGTGGTTGCGTCAGTAGATGCGCCATGGTTATTCAACTATAAATACCATCATACTAAAAAATACAAATGTAATGTTCAATCAGGAATGACAAATATGAATTCTGAAATTTCTTTTATTGATGAATATGCACCACTAGAATATATCCCATCCATGCAGAGCTGCATTTCTGCGACCGGAGAACAGCTGGTTGTGCTTAACACGAAGCTTAATAAGAGAGAGGACCAAAATAAAATAATTTAAAATCATATTTACAGTTTCAGACCTTCAGCTCTATAGAAACATTATTCAGTGCTCAAACCTCAACATGTATCCCATATTTGATTTTTGAGTGGCTGATCCGTGCTCTGCTCTGTCTACACAGCTGCCTCGTAACATCACAGACTGGCTAATACTTTTCAAATGGTGTTTGCTCTTCACTGACTATGACATGCAGTCATCATACTGAAATGTGATGTGTTTACTGTGCATGGATACATGCATCAGATGACACTCTGACTTTG
>NW_024668651.1:0-479 GCF_008729295.1 Plectropomus leopardus | reverse complement strand
GGTTAAATAACTAAATAGATAATATAGGCACTGCGGGCGGCACGGTGGTGTCGTGATTAGCACTGTTGCCTCACAGCAAACCCGGGTTGGAGTGGGGTTCAGTCCGTGGGTGGGGGCCCTTCTGTGTGGAGTTTGCATGTTCTCCCCGTGTCTGCGTTTGCATGTTCTCCCCGTGTCTGCGTTTGCATGTTCTCCCCGTGTCTGCGTTTCCATGTTCTCCCTGTGTCTGCGTGGGTTCTCTCCGGGGTCTTTGGCTCCCTCCCACATTCCAAAGACATGCAGGTCAGGTTGATTGGTGACTCTCAATTGCCCTTAGGTGTGACTGTGAGCGTGTATGGTTGTCTGTCTATATGTGTCGGCCCTGTGATAGTCTGGCGACCTGTCCAGGGTGTATCCCGCCTTCCACCCAATGACAGCTGGGATTGGCTCCAGCCCCCCCACAACCCTTGCGAGGACAAGCGGTAACGGAAAATGACTGA
>NW_024668650.1:0-482 GCF_008729295.1 Plectropomus leopardus | reverse complement strand
GGTCCGTAAACAGTCTTGAAATTAAATAAATTAATACATTACAGTGCTTGAGTGGAGTGGATGAGGGGGCCAATTTGGACAATTTTGTCCCCTCTCCATACTTCCTAATGGCTGGCCTGATGGCTTGTTACAAAATGAGTTCACTTGTTCATCATCTAGATATTTGTCAAGATTCTCTGCAGGAAGCTGTCATACTGGAGGAGAATAAATCATACAAACTTAATGTGTTGACTATAGCTGATCTGTAAAACATGAGCAAATGATTTATTAACCATTAAAAAACCCATAGGGCAGCATGGTTTCGTTGTGGTTAGCACTGTTGCCTCACAGCAAGAGGGTCCCTGGTTCAAAACCCGGTTGGAGTGGGGTTCAGCCCTTTTGTGCAGAGTTTGCATGTTCTCCCCGTGTCTGCGTGGGTTCTCTCCGGGGTCTCCAGCTTCCTCCCACAGTCCTAAGACATGCAGCTCAGGTTGATTGGTGAC
>NW_024668649.1:0-522 GCF_008729295.1 Plectropomus leopardus | reverse complement strand
CCAACTTCCTGTTCGGTTTCGGGGGTGGATCCAGGAGGCTTTTTTTGTGTCTGGGCATGATACATTAGTGTACCGATTTTTGTAAATATAGGTTAAACTGGGTATTAGGGCTACATGTTAGAAGGCGCTGTGGAGCCATTTTTCCAAGCCTGTTTCTGAAACCACCAAAATATGAAAGTTTTTGCCAGGCTGGATGAGCGTACTACTTTTCATGAGTTTTTGGGAATGTTTAGGTCTCAAAAATGTGATTCATTGGGGAGAAAAATAATAATTCCGTGCATTCCAAGAGGTTCCACGCAGGATTCATGCCCGGGCCCCAATTACAGTAGGATAGATGCAGGAGTAGCCCAAAATCACTAATTTAATCATCCAATTTGGGAAAGCAGCACAACAACTCATGTTAAAAAAAACCTTCCCTGTAGACACACACCAGTGCTTTCATACTTTGGCTGGTGTGCTGCCGGGATGGATGGCCTGGGAGCCCAGTGGTTTACTTGTGGATTTGCAAAGTTGACGATGAAG
>NW_024668648.1:0-634 GCF_008729295.1 Plectropomus leopardus | reverse complement strand
TAAAAAAATTAAAATAAAAATCACCATTAAAATTGCAAAAGAAATATAAATATGTAAAGCCAAAGTGGGAAAATGGTGAATTAAAAAAGAAAAGAAACAAACAACAACAAAAAACACTGCTTCTTCGTTAGCGGCAATTTTGTCAAAGTGCAAAATGTTTCCAAACGGTGGATCTCTCTGTTAATTTATTCATGACTATGTGCACCGAAAACAGATCTTTAATATCGGTGCTGCTCTGGTGAAAGAAACATCAGAAAAGAAATCACGTTTTCTGTTTTCTGCTTTCATCTCCGCTGGAAACTCGACGATCGAGGTGATTATTATTCTCAGGACAGTTTTCAAAGAGATGAAGGGAGAGGAGGCTTGTTGAAGAAAGAGAAAGAAATAGAGAGAGAGAGAGAGAGAGAGCTTGTACAGAAAATGTTACACACAAACACAAACGCACGCACGCACGCACGCACACACACACGTACACAAACACACAGAGCAGACATGTACAGATTCTTTTAGACGGTGATTTCTGCATTAACAGTTCTCCACAGTCCTCACTGCAGTTAGCAAGAGAAGTCTGTGAATTATAAATGACTAAAAATATATTTAGGTCACACACACACACACACACACACACACACAC
>NW_024668647.1:0-618 GCF_008729295.1 Plectropomus leopardus | reverse complement strand
GTGTTTTCAGCTGTTTTTGGGACATGTCATATTTTGACATTTTTGCCATACTATAGCCTAGCCTTTATAGTCAATTTTTCGAGATGCTATATTAAGGTTTTTTTGTCCGTTTTTGCAACATTCTCTGCTATGGGATGTCTTTGAATGCTATTTTATGCAGTTTTAAGGATTTTTTTTGAAAAGTCAAGAATTGCCTTTTGGGCCGTTTTTTTCGACATGGTGTATTCAAGTGTTTTTGGCGTGCCTTTGCACACTGTTTTATGCTATTTTCAACTGTTTTCGGGACATTGACATTTTTATCCTAAACTAAACTTTGCTATTTTTGTGCCATTGTAGCTCATGTTTGATGACATGTTATACAATAATGTTATGGGGTTGTTTTGGATGACATTTTCATGATGACAAACAATTTTTTTTTTTTCTATGTTTGACCCTCGGCGTCAAAGAAAAGCCCTCATTTTTGTTATTCTTCCATGATAATATTTGGAAAAGAACACTCTCCTTAAACATCTGAAAACAGCATAAAATAGCGTGCAAGGACACCCCATAGCATAGAATGTTGCAAAAACGGACAAAAACACCAAAACGTAGCATGTTGAAAAAATGACCGGAAAGCAA
>NW_024668646.1:0-547 GCF_008729295.1 Plectropomus leopardus | reverse complement strand
CTCCTTTGTTTCGTAGTTTTCCCGGATCTTGGCTGCAATCTTGGTTGCGCCTGGATCATGGTGATGGCTGTGCTGATGCTGTGGCCCTGCCTTTGGCCATGCTTGTGCTGTGGCTGTAACTCTGGTTCGCCTTGATCATGGTCTTGGTTGTGCTGTTGCTGTGGTCCTGTCTGAGGCTGCGCCTGTATCATCGGCCTTGGTTGCACAGATGCCCTGATCCTGCTTGACGCGACCTTCTACTGCCATTATTATGTGTCATGCTTCCACTATTAATATACGCATTGTTACCATTATTGCTGTGCTTATCTCCCCCTCTCTCCCTCTCTCTTTCTCTCTCTCTTTCTCTTTCCTCTTTGTCATTACTGTAATTTAATTGTTATTTACGACATCTATTGCAAGTCTGTCCGTACTGGAAAAGGGATCTCTCCTCAGCCCCTCTTCTTGAGGTTTTTACCATATTTTTCCCCCATTACAGGGTTTATTTGGGGGGAGTTTTTCCATAGACGATGTGAGGATCTAAGGGCAGAGGGATGTCGTATGCTGTAAA
>NW_024668644.1:0-1221 GCF_008729295.1 Plectropomus leopardus | reverse complement strand
GGGGTTCTTTTTGGGGAGTTTTTCCTTGGGTGATGTGAGGGTCTAAGGGCAGAGGGATGTCGTACACTGTAAAGCCCTCTGAGGCAAACCATGTTTTATGATAATGGGCTATATAAATAAAACTGACTTGACTTGACTTGACTTAACACAGTTATAAATTGTCTCCTTGTCTCCTGAATTTTCATGTACTGAGTACTGAATGTGCCCTGAGTTTTCGACAGACGCCACTGCCGATACTGAATTTTGAGTTTCAACACCATATGACCCTTATTTCAGCAAGCAGACAGATATATATAAGCGAAATTTCTTTAAGTTTATGCCATAAAATTATCACAATCAGTTTCTAAAGTGTATGAATCTACAGCCAAATGATATTCTATGGCATAAATTAAAAAAAAAATATCAGAGCAGAGCAGATAGATATATCAGCTGATATTTTATTTCATATATACCATTAGATATAATTTGCCTGTACATTCATACACTTAAGACACTGATTTTGATGATTCTGTGGCATACATTTAAAAAAAATTGGCTGATATATCCATCTGCCTGCTGATATAAGGGTCATATGGTGTTGAAACGCAAAATTCAGACATCTGTCGAAAACTCAGGGAACATTCAGCATTCAGTATATGAAAATTCAGGAGACAAGGAAACAATTGTGTGTTTACAATGGTGTTAAGTGTTAGTTGTAAGGTACGTCATTGTCTTTCCAGACTCGCGCTAGGTTGCATCGTGCTATGTTCCTGACTCTCCTACCTTACTACTCTGCCACTTTCCTGACTTTCCTATCCGATTCCCTTACTTTCTACTTTCTGACCCTTTCTTATTTCTATTTTCTACTCTTATACTCTCATCCTCTAACTTCATCTTCTACCTTCACTGACTTCCTTTTTCTCAACTTCCTGTTTCTCATCTTAACTTGTTGTAACTTGACTAACCTTCCTGTCTCTCAACCTCACTTCCTGTTTCTCACCTCAACTTCCTGTCTCTTGACTGTCCTTCCTGTCTTACAACTGCATGTAACTTGACTGACTTTCATGTCTCTTAACCTAACTTCTTGTCTTTCCCCCAACTTCCTGTCTCTTGACTGTCTTTCCCATCCTTCAACTCAACTTCACGTATTCAACGTTCCCTTTAGCTCTGTGCTTGCTTTGGGTTTAACTCAGTCTTCAAAATTGACCTGTCCCAAGTAAGACTTGAACCAGCAACCTCAGG
>NW_024668643.1:0-403 GCF_008729295.1 Plectropomus leopardus | reverse complement strand
CAAAATGAGCTACTCTACCAATTTGTCTCCAAGCAGTGTGTTGGTTTTTTGCATCATCATCCTGCACATGCTAAAATCTTCTCTATTTTTCAGTTTAACAGTAGGGTAAATTTACTTTGTTCGATGTTAATCTCCCCCAACTTTACTCTGCAGTTTCCTGATCATTTATCAACTCACAGTAAGAATTGAATTAATTTAACTTGTTCACCACATTTGATCACAGGAAAACTGCTGGTCCATGTTAATAACAAGAACAACAGTAATTACAGATTTATTTCGCCTTTTGTGTGCTTTTACATGCTATGTTGCTAATAGATCTAAAAAGTCGAAAAGATGCAGGTTGCAGATGATGGACAGTCAGATTGTGAGTCATCACAATCTTCCTGCGCACCTCCTCAGAGTC
>NW_024668642.1:0-384 GCF_008729295.1 Plectropomus leopardus | reverse complement strand
CAGCATTTTACAGAAAAGCTACAAAGACTGATCATCAAATGTGTAACAAGTGGAGATGTGTCAGCAACATTATGTTTGTTAATCATTATTGATTTGTTGGACACATTTTCAGCAAGCTTTTGCAAATTTTCTGAGTGACTTGAACGCATCACCTGCAGGGTCCTCTCATTAAAGGCAGGTGTGCTCAATCAGAGAGGATAAAGCCTTCAGCAGCCGTGTGTTTGGTCAAATTCTAGTTTCATTGTTCGATGAATTTGTTCATTTGAACATCGAGTTAAAATTTGTTTACGTGGATGCAAAATCTATACGGAAGAAAGATTTGTTCGGAGGTTTTTTGTGTTTGTTTTGACGCGACAATCAGTTCAGATTCATCCTGCAAATCAG
>NW_024668641.1:0-615 GCF_008729295.1 Plectropomus leopardus | reverse complement strand
TGATTTCTGGATTTGCATATATTTTGCTCTCATCCAGATCCAGCATATGTAGTCCACTAAGAGAGGTCACTCTGCTGATAGCTACATAAGCCATGCCAGGTCCAAAAATGTAGTTTAGTGACACTACAGCTGACGTCCTGGTCATACCCTGAACCTTATGTATCGTACACGCAAAGGCAAGTTTAATAGGAAACTGTCTGCGTACTACACCTTTCTGTTTCAGATTCTCCCCTGCTCTCTCAATGTACACAAGATTGTCAGGTTCTCCTGGTGCTCTGTTAAAGTATTTCCCTCCAGCTGTTTCATTATCCATCCTGAGCCCAAGCACAGCAACATGTGAAACACCATTTTCTTCAAGTTAATAACTTGAAGAAAATGGTGTTTGACTAGTCTAGAGAACAATCCATTCATCAATCCTTGAGACATGTCTTTATTTCTGGTGAGCATGATACGTTCTCGTTCTGCTGGGGGACTTCAACACTCACGTTGGCAACGACAGTGAGACCTGGAGGGGCGTGATGGTGAGGAATGCCCCCCCCGATCTGAACCCGAGTGGTGTTTTGTTACTGGACTTCTGTGCTTGTGCGGCCGCATGTATTGGATACTCAGGTGAAG
>NW_024668640.1:0-640 GCF_008729295.1 Plectropomus leopardus | reverse complement strand
ACAACTGAAGTCTTTTTTCTCTCTAAAGAAGTTGGAAGTTGTTGTGTCTCCATCTGTAATTTTCAACCTGCAAGTTTTGCATATTGCAATTTGTTTTTTGTTGACCACTGCATATTTTCCGTATGCCAACAAAAATGTCTTTAGTATTGTTTTTTTTTCTGACACACAACATACCCAACATAACATCAGATCTCCATGGTTCTCTCCTGCAACTTGAATGGATATTGTCAGATTGGCTCAAACAGAGCTGATATGGGGATTTAATGTCAAGTTGATGTGAGTGAATAGCGTTAATGTTTGTAGGTTTATTTATTTATTTTATTCATGAGGGACTACGTGAAGTTCAAAACATAAGTAGTACCATTTGATGCATCATACCAGATTATAGCTTAGAGCTAATTTGCATTTGCAGTCCCCTGGCAGGTCAGAGCAAAGACAGAGCACAATAACACAATATTAAATTGTTCAAGAATAAAAGGGGAAAAAATTAAAAAAACAACACATAGTAGCTCATGATATGACAGTGCAAAGCAAAACTACACAAAAAAGCACATCACACACAAAACACACAAAACAAAGATACACACAATACTGCATCACAAGTGAAGGCTTGTCACATTGAAAACAAGTTATGAATACC
>NW_024668639.1:0-731 GCF_008729295.1 Plectropomus leopardus | reverse complement strand
ATATAGAACTTTGCAGGACGAACAAATGTTGAATTAAATATGGTAGCAGCTCTCTCTTCATGGGTCATTACGAGAATCTGTTTGCCTAGATGTACAAAGAGAAAATAACAGAGTATATAATAAAGGATGGCACAGTTGTTTAATAGGCTTTTTTGTTACCAAACTCACCTCAGACAACATTAAGTGCACAGTATACTGAAATGAGACACCTGATATTAATATCCTGCTCCTTTCACCGAGAGACAGTAGAAATGCAGGAGGCTGTGTCACATCAGTGTGTCACAGCCAATCAGTGTGTACCTGTCTCACAGTTTATGTCATCAGATGCAATTACCAACGACAATTACCTGATCATTACCTACAACCAAAGATAAGACATGATGAGTAATAAAATTCCAATGTCACAGATGCAAAGGAGTGACATTTAACTTGACTAACAATGTGTTCAGACTAAATAAAAATGCACATTTGCCTCGGGTGACGCAAATACATGTCTGCGTGAAATGACAGCCTTCAACTTGAGCAAAAACTTTGTGTGAGGCCATATTACAAAGCTTATTAGTGCTGACATTCTCCTGACATCGCTGAGAACCAGGAGGACAAACTTTTGTCATAAATTATAAACAGAAAAATGAAAAAATCAGTGCAAGATGAAAATTCCACAAGTAGAAATACTGCCACATAGTTATATGCCTTTGTACACAAGACACACACACACACACACACACACA
>NW_024668638.1:0-570 GCF_008729295.1 Plectropomus leopardus | reverse complement strand
CTCTCTCTGACTCTCTCTGACTCTCTCTGACTCTCTCTGACCTCTCTCTGGCATTCATATTTAGGTCATAATTGCTGATCAGTGACCCTAGGATCCTCATTGAGTGCTTATCCTTTTCTGGAGCACAAGTCTCTAGTGTTTAAGTTGAATTTTACCTGCATCTGTGCCTGTGTTGGGCCTCAGTTTAAGTAAGACACTGAAGCTGAAAGGCTCCAGGTTTTCATTATCTGTTCTTCGGTATCACTAACGATGTTCACCTGGCTGATAAAAGCGGTTGTTGGTTACCTGGTTTGGCGGCGGCGCAGAGCTCTCTGACAACACTGACCGGTGCAAACCCAACATCCATCGCACCGGCGATGATCACTGCATCAAACATATCTGAAACCAGGAGAACACAGGAAGAAGAGCAGCGAGTTCCAGCATGCCTTTACTGCCGTCCACTCCAGTAAAGTCCCTGAAGCCCAGTTCAACCATCTAGAAACACAAGGACAGGATGTTTTACATGAGAGCATGTCGTTGGTGTGTGTGAAGGCTTTTTACTATCTCACATGACTGCATTTCACACAGTAG
>NW_024668637.1:0-531 GCF_008729295.1 Plectropomus leopardus | reverse complement strand
GAAACACGGAGGCAGGATGGACGGTCAAGAGCTGACTTTTAAGAGTTTGCGCAGTTTTAGTCGCTTCTTCCGAGCTTTGCAGTTTGTCGGAGGCTAAATCGATCAATCTCTTTCCTTCTCATCCGCATGCAATAATGCAATAATCATCTGCAGTCCTCTTTCACTTCACTGCACGAGAGGATCTTCCTACGAGTTTAGGCAATTTCCACAGAGATGATTTTTTACTGGGGCAAGTCAGCAATCGTACTCTTAATAAATATACACGGGGCTCAGTCTCTGCTGGCTGAGTGTCAGTGGTCATCGGTCAACATGGCGAGCGAGACGCCCGACAGTTGTGTTTGTTTTCTAATCTTTTGTCATCCGAAGAGAGAAGAAAAGAGGAGAGGAAAGGAGTTTGGGGATTTCTAACTCGGCTAACGCCCCAGAAAACTGAGCAAATTCGCTCGATCCCTTTCAAAAACACTCAAGGAGATGAAAAACTTCGCAAGAAATTACCCCAAATTAATAAGTAATTAGCGAAACGTAACAAGA
>NW_024668636.1:0-305 GCF_008729295.1 Plectropomus leopardus | reverse complement strand
CACAATAGGCTGCACCATCAAAAAAAATCAACAAGTCTTCCAACGCAAACAGTAACATCGGGTCTTTGTCCCCACCAGGAGCGTTTCTTAAATAAGTGTTCCTACTGATGTGGTTAGATTTAGGAAAATAATCATGCATTGGTTCTAACACCTAAACTACCATACAGTATGCCAGAAAAATATTATTATGTCAAATGCTGGATGCCAAAAATATCAGGATGTTCTTCTGCATCTGGTCACATTTTGCAGTAAGCTAGCCAGCATGATTTCTGGTTATTCAGCCTTAACTGTGGTTTAAGAAAAAA
>NW_024668635.1:0-801 GCF_008729295.1 Plectropomus leopardus | reverse complement strand
CTTTTCATTTCTCTCTTTCTTTCTAATCTAACTCTTTTCTCTTGTTTCGTGCCTCAGTACACATGTGTCCTCCAGCCTCCTGAGTCCTGAGTCCTTTTGCTCCTTCTGCCTCCACCAACAACGCACCAATGGTGGATAGAAAAGGGCAGAAAACCTGAACTATCCCAACAGGTTCGTGAACCTCTCTACGGCTCTCTATCAAGAGTTCATCGTCAACTTTTAATTTTGAAACATCAAAAGGTAAGTTTTAAAACCTACCATCTAATTTATGGTGGGTTAGTGTAGTTCATGCATCTTTTCCCAGGTTACTTAAACCCCTTTTCACCAATGCACATGCACGCAGGCGTTTTAAACGCAGGTAAACGGGAGGTGGGTGCACACTTATATATTGTATACCCCTGTAAAATTTCTGCAAGGTATGAAGATTTAGATACCGAGTATCCCAAGTGGAGATAGTTTTTAGTGGCATCGCGCCATTGTATTTTGCTGGGCTAAAACTAACGTGTTCACCTGGGTGCTATGTTTGTGTATTTTTTATTTTATTTTACTCTAACTATATGTTGTGTTCAATGTAATCGTGATGAAAGTGTTCACCTTTTTGTCTTCTTTTTGCAGTACCTCTTATTGTATGCACACTGCTGTATGTAACCATGATATCTTTTTTCTTCTGTGTCTTTACTAAAAGCCTTATGAGGGACAGAAATTGGAAACTAGCAAAAGGTATAATTTCTGTATCTGCAACATCAGTTACTCCAACTTGTTTATACTATGTAAATTCACATTGTCCCTATTAAATAAACT
>NW_024668634.1:0-635 GCF_008729295.1 Plectropomus leopardus | reverse complement strand
AATTTGCACAAGTGAGAAGCTAGAAGCTGGAAATGTTGTCATTTTTATTTGAAAAATGCCTGAAATGATTAACTGATTACTAAAATAGTGTCATAATCTTTTCCTGTTAATAGGCTAAAAAATGTATTGCAGTGTTCCTCGAGGAATTAAAATTTATGTGTGGCTGTAGCTAATGGCGAGGTGGTTAGGCTGGTATTATCTTGTACGTGTGTCCCCTTTTTTAGTATTCTGTGTATCTGTGTGTATCTTAATTTGGATGTTCTTGCAGATCTTTGAATGCAGCTCAGGAGGAGTTATTAATGTGGTCTTTTTCCCTCAGCAGCAGTTTGTGGGGTTTTCGGTCCCAGGTTAAATAATGATTGATTAGAGCTGACCAAATCAATAGGTGACAGGAGAGGCTGCTAGAGAGGCGAGTGAAAGCAAACTTTTAGACCCAGCACAAGGAACGATTAAGTTTAACTTTCACCGTGCCTAAGGTTCTGCTGCTCCGTCTGTACCCAGAGTATGCTCTGTGCTCCCAGAGCAGGGTACAGTGAATAACTGAGCGGTATATGTATTCCAATATTGCTCCCATTGAATGGTCCAACACTAAATATAAGATATATATAATAAATACATAAAATAGTATATAAAAT
>NW_024668633.1:0-1120 GCF_008729295.1 Plectropomus leopardus | reverse complement strand
ATTAACCTAGGAAATAACCCAAACTGCAAACACCACAACTTCAACTTTCCTGGGAGTCCTGACTCATCTATTCTATCCAGTCCTTCAGCAACATCTTTTCTAAATTGCACAACCTGCTCAACATCATTCAAATCCACATTATACCACCTACCTCGGCTCTTCACTGACTTTTCCCTAATTGTTGGAATTTCCTCATCATCTATGATAAATTTCCTATCATTTAATTTCCCTCTGCATACTTCTAGACTTATTTGGCTTGATTTTCATGCTGGCCCACATGAGGTCCTTATTTACCTTCTCTAATAGCCTCTTTGTACATGGCACCGTTCTAGTAAGTATCGTCATGTCATCCATGTAAGCCCGAATTGGTGGAAGACCCATCCCATTTCGACGACTATCTCCACCTACAACCCACTTGGATGCCCTGATAGTTACTTCCATCGCCATTGTAAATGCCAATGGCGAAATTGTACATCTTGCCATAGTACCTGTCTCTAGCCTCTGCCAGTCTGTTGTGACATCTGCTGTACTTATACATTATATAATGTCCTCAAAAATGTGCTTTCACTAAGTTGACAACTATTCCTGGCACCCTGAAATACTCAAAAGCACTCCAAATAAGGCTATGCGGCACTGAACCAAACGCGTTAGCCAGATCCAAAAATACTACATGCAGGTCTCTTTTCTCCCTCTTGGCTGCCTGAATCTGATGCCAGATCATGCTAGTATGCTCTAAGCACCCTGGAAAACCTGGTATCCCTGCGCTGTCTAGTCTATTAACCCATTTCTTTCTAAGTACCCAGCTAATCTCTGCGCTACTACACTAAAGAAAATCTTCCCCTCTACATTCAGGAGAGAGATCATCCGGAACTGGTTAAGATCTGAGGACTCCTTCTCCTTAGGGATGAAGATACCCCCTGCCCTGCGCCATGCTCTTGGAATAATTTGTTTCTCCCAAACTATTTTTAGATATTTCCACACAAACTTAAGGATGTCAGATGCACTTTTATAAACCTGGTAGGGGATTCCATTAGGCCCTGGGCCCGAGGAAGCCTTTGCATGCCTAACCACTCCCTGAACTTCTTTCCACCTAGGTGGCCTAACATCCAACTCCTGACTT
>NW_024668632.1:0-663 GCF_008729295.1 Plectropomus leopardus | reverse complement strand
CTTTATAAACAGGCCCCCTTGAGGGACCTTTTTAAGTGATGTCCAGTCAAACCACGTGAATCAGTGTTATAACCAGTAACGTCTCCTTTCTTCACCTCAGAGCTCTCAGAGCAGTCTATCCCAGCCTTCATCGTCATCCTCCTCCTCAGTTTCTTCAATAAACCAATGGACAGCCCAGTGTGGCTCTCTGTCTGGAGCCGCGGGGACCTCTGGAGGTCCGGGTTTGACGACAGGAGCCACGGAGCAGGACAAGAAACTGAAGCAGTATCTGGAAGACGAGCGCATCGCCCTCTTCCTGCAGAACGAGGAGTTCATGAGAGAGCTACAGCGCAACCGCGAGTTCCTCATCGCCTTAGAGAGAGGTATGACTGTGCACATAAACACGCAGAAAAGCGCAGCTCACCATGTCAGCATGACGTCACTGTCAGGAGTTTGCTTCTGGTGCTGTTGTATTACACACAGGATATTAGTCACTGGAAATAATGCATAGAATATAAAAACATTTACATTTGAATTTATGAGATGTTTAACCAGTAAAAGATCTGTGAAAACATGCAAAAACATGGGAAGAAGGCAATGAGCAACAAAAGAAGAAATTACTACAAAATTAGCAAGAAATTAGGGGGGAAAAAATGTGCAAGAAATTTAAATACATTTTTTTTA
>NW_024668631.1:0-685 GCF_008729295.1 Plectropomus leopardus | reverse complement strand
TCTACTATTAAAATATAAAAAAATTATTTGAAATACTAAGTTTCGCTGCTAGAAAAGCCATTACAAGGAAATGGCTTCAGGCAGATGCCCCATCCATTGAGTATTTGTATGATATTATTAATGATATCCTTGTAATGGAAAGAATTGCCTTCTCAATTAGGCTTAAGGAACTAAATCTGATTAAATTTGGAAGAAGTGGAAAATACATATTTCATATATCTACACACATATATAAAGACAAATCAAAACAAGATTTTTTTAAATTTCATTTTTAGATTTAGATTAAATGCATATCAGTGCTTTCTTGAAATCCAACAGGTCTATCATAAATAACTCTCTTCAGTATAGAACCACAGGCTACATTATTTGCACAGTTTTTCCTTCCATTTTAACTCCCTTTTCTCACATGTCCGTTAGATGTCATCTGTATATTATTGCAACTACATTTTCGTGTTAGTAAAAGTAAATAAAATTAATGTTAAGTGTGCTTTTTTTCCAGTATCATCATCACAGAGGCAATTTTAATTGGAATAAAAAAAAATCAAATTTTTAGTTTTCTCTTTTGGGTGCAAAACAAATATAAAAAGCACAAATGAGTTCTGTGTTGTTATGTGTAAATATATCAGTTTTCGGGAAAATCAGCACATTTGAGCATCCACAGACCTGATTAAAACTGATTGATACA
>NW_024668630.1:0-553 GCF_008729295.1 Plectropomus leopardus | reverse complement strand
CACACACTGCACATCAGAGCGTGCGAGCGCCGAGGTCAGAGGTCGGCTTTCGGCGTTCTCCAATCACAAACTGCACCAAAGAAAACTGTTTATACACTCACAGGTTTTCAGATCCAGCACGGAGGAGTTTGTTCGGATCTGCAAGATCTGATTTGATTTGTTATGGCAGATCCAGGGTCAGTTTGTAATACATTATTGACACTGTTACTGTGAATATTCAGGCGGATAAGAAAAATGGTCGAAAAAATGAAATGATGATGTTAAAATTATCACAGGTTAGGGCTTACAGAATTATAGATGGTACATTGTACAAAGAGCTAAATTATGGTGCAAGTATCGCGAGAAAAGTGCGCACATTTTGTATCACTCTGCGCACAAAATGTGCCTTTCAAAATCAAGCTTTTAAAAAAAAAATTAATTATTAATTAATTAATATTTTTATCAACATCAGTCCTAATCATTAATGTAAAATATTCTTTAAATATGGCTAAAAAATAAACGAAAAAGTAGTTTAAAAAACGTTCCAAAAAATACCTGAAAATAAGCAAAAAAA
>NW_024668629.1:0-636 GCF_008729295.1 Plectropomus leopardus | reverse complement strand
TGCAAATATCTTCAGTCTAAATTAACCTACAGTGTGCAGTTAAAGTACATTTTGCTCTGACCACTACAGTGACGTAGACAGATGACGCACGCCAACGGTGTTTTGTTCTTGTGTGTCAATGTTGATGGACGTAGGTTGTAGCCTGCGATTCAGTAGGTGAGGTCATCGCACAGTCTGCAAACATCAAACTTTATGTCGTAAAAACTGTCTATTAAAATCCATGTGGCAGTGTAGCTGCACTATAAGACTGTTAAAATCTCACAGTCTGCAACTGCTAACAGCTGCTTCAAACTCTCCTGTTGTGGTTCACACACATATGTTATATGTCACACCAGAGGCTGACATTGTTGTGTTAAACTTCAACCCTGTTATGCCTCTTTTATTTCCGGGATGCTGGCATGCTGTCTAAAATCACACACTGGAGTGACATGAAGCTGCCGTTGTTTCATTCTGTGTAAAAATGTAAGGCAACAGATAGGCTTGTTAGTGGCTCTAGGGCGCGACCTTTGTGTAAAATGGGCTTATATTCCCGGGCTTGTGTAACCTTGTGTGTTTATGATCAGCTGACCTGTTGTGACTCTCCCTCACCTCGAGTGGCACCACTTGACAAACAGATACCACTGAAATATGAAGGCT
>NW_024668628.1:0-623 GCF_008729295.1 Plectropomus leopardus | reverse complement strand
GACCCCCCTTCAGAGGTCCGATCCCCAAATGTCTTGAAATCCTTGAAAAAAAATCTAACATTAGACTTAATTAAAACAATAATTAAACTCCTTAGAAATGTTATTTTTTTCTTTTTAACTTTTCTCTCTGGTTCTTTTTTCTTCTTTTTTTTGTCTTTTATCAGAAATGGACACCAGTTATCACGCTGTTACCATGACGACAGGCCGGCCCACATCCAGGATCCAGCTGTGGACGGTGAAGCAGAGCCAGAGGTCCAGCTGGAACCGAGACTTGGTCAGAACCGGCTCCGTCTGCACAGAACCGGCCGTCCGGCTGCAGAACACAGAGGACGGATTCCTGCGCACAAAGTAATCCATTACTCCTGTCAGCTGGTGTCTGTTTCACTGAAGCAGCAGCTAGTTATGTCTTCATATTCATAATCTATTGTCCTCTGGACAAATATACACTCGTGACAGTTAACCCTTTGAAACCCGAGCAAGTTGGCTTGATCAAAAAAAAAGACAGGAGGCAGTAAGATATTAGATATGAGTTAAAAAAAGAAACCAGTCAAAATTAGCAGATAAAAAGACAGAAACAGGAAATGACCTGGAAAAGGGCTATAACAAAATAACTAATAGAAATA
>NW_024668627.1:0-413 GCF_008729295.1 Plectropomus leopardus | reverse complement strand
TGGTGGTGTTGTTGTTGTTTGTGTTGTTGTTTTTGTTGTTGTTGTTTGTGTTGTTGTTGTTTTTGTTGGTGGTGGTGTTGTTGTTGTTGTTTGTGTTTTTATTGTTGTTACTGTTGTTGTTGTCAGACTCTGAAGGTGATCACCGGAGCCAGTAAACACGACCTGCGCAGCGTCGGCAGCAGCCTTCCGCTCTCCGAGTCGGGCACTCAGATGATGTTGGAGATCTTCGCCAGCATCGGCTCGGCCACGCCCGAAGGCTCCAAGGGGCTGCTGGGAGCCGTGCCGGCCGCCGTCGACCTCATGCTGCAGACTAAAGGGTAACTTCCTGTCGCAGGTTTGCGTGTTTCCTCCCTCTGCCGCTCACCCGTTACTGACGCTGCTCCTCTGTGCAGCTGCACGTTGTCGGTGCGAAA
>NW_024668626.1:0-603 GCF_008729295.1 Plectropomus leopardus | reverse complement strand
AAGAAATATAAATAGAGCAAAAAGAACAGTATAATAAGTCATAGTAAGTCATAATCATGTGCTGCAGTTTCTCTGTGCTGAACTTAAAGTCCAAGTAAAGCAAAGATAAATATGTGAAATGAGTTTGTCATACAACAGAAAAATGTGTTATTAACCATCCAACCACATTTGAATTATTTAAAAAATTAATAACTATATAACAACATTAGGTTTCAAAATCATGGAAAAACTGAGCAGTATTCTCCACTCTGAGACACAGGGGGCGTGTACACTGAAAAGAGTAAACTATTTTACGTTTACCACAAAAGTTAGAGCTTTTAGCATTTAATTATACATTAGTGTCGTCCTGCTTCACCCTGTGTGTGAGCGGTGAGATTGTTACGTTATGAAAACTTTCGAAGCTTCTTCAGTCTAATAGATACATGAGTAAACAACTCTGTTAAGTGCCGAAATCATATAAACACGATCCGTCACCAGCTTACCTTTCAGTCATTTTTACTCCAGATTTGCTACCAGTGATGGTGACAAACAGTTTAATGGTCTAATTTACTATTCAGTACTGCATAGTTCCCGGTCTTTTCACATGTTATCAACAAGTATTTT
>NW_024668625.1:0-440 GCF_008729295.1 Plectropomus leopardus | reverse complement strand
CATCTTTCCTTCACTCGTTAGTTAGAGTTCATTAGTGTTTGTTTTACAAACCTGCAGGTACTGGCATGGAGACAACCTTCCCTTCGACGGCCCGGGTGGGATTCTCGCTCACGCCTTCTTCCCCAAAACGCACCGACAGGGCGACATTCACTTCGACTACGACGAGTCCTGGACTCTCGGGAACCACATGGGTGAGTGTTTCCCTGAGAAAAGAAGAAAAATCTTTGTTTGGATAAACTCATGCAGGCTATCGTCTTAATGTTCTTTTTATTATGGCCTCATGTTATTATGACCTCATGTTATTATGACCTCATGTTATTATGACCTATGACCTCATGTTATTATGACCTCAAGTTATTATGACCTATGACCTCATGTTATTATGACCTCATGTTATTATGACCTATGACCTCATGTTATTATGACCTCAAGTTATTATG
>NW_024668624.1:0-583 GCF_008729295.1 Plectropomus leopardus | reverse complement strand
TTTGTTGTTGTATTCGCTTTTTTCTTTTCAAAATATTTTATAGGTCATTTCCTTGTTTTCACCTTTTCTCTGTTTTACGTGTCTTTTGTACTTTTCCTTGTTTTCACTTTTTTTCGTTAAATTATTTTAAGTTAAATTATTTTAGCTTGTGTTTCAAAGAGTTAATCCGCCGCAGAAAAAAGTCCCTGACAGTTTGACATCACTGACGGCGGACTAACATGTTTTTGTTTTTCAGGCTCTCAGCAGTTCAGCTGTTACTCTGGTTTCGGAGACACCTTTGAGTGGGCGGGGCCTCATCATGACCGCCTCGACAGGTACGACAACGCTTTATTTGATGTCTTCTTTATAATTTTGGCTGTTTTTGGTTTTATTTTAAATGTCTGATCTTCGCAGAGACGAGTGGACTCGACTGAAGCGGCAGATTTTAGCCATCGACGCTCTGCACTTCAGACACAGGAGGGAGCAGTACAGCATGATCAAAGTCACACGCGAGCTCAACAAGGTGAGCGTCACCTGTGTTTTTATTTTACCTGATACACATGACTTCATTTATACAGTAAAAGCAGAAATAGAAAAATAATAC
>NW_024668623.1:0-364 GCF_008729295.1 Plectropomus leopardus | reverse complement strand
GTTTAAAATGACACTTGTGTGACCGCTCGGCCGAGGTAAACTCCCAAACGCCGCCTGTCCTGTCCGGCTGCGGAGCACGTGCACTGACATTTATAGTCTATATGCTAATGAGCGAGGCAGCTTTACAGGATGAGCTTCATTAAAACTCTAAAAAAGACTCCTTTTGCCTCTCGTGTCTCATCAGGGGGTAAGAGGGCAGCTGATGTATGACTCCAGGGCTCTTAACCCTTTAAAAGCTGGACGGACATCAGTTTTCTTGTACATTGTTCAGACTTCGTTCACAGGTGATTAAACCTTTGAAATGGGATTTTCCCCAAAACATGGAAAAAGGCAATCATCATCTTGGTATGAAATGTCTCATCAA
>NW_024668622.1:0-1001 GCF_008729295.1 Plectropomus leopardus | reverse complement strand
TAATTATGATACTAAACCGTGCATGAGGACCCTCCTGGAATGCAAGAAATTATTATTTTTCTCATCAATGAATCGCATTTATGGAGGCCTAAACATGCCCAAAAAGTCAAAAAGTGGTTTGTTCATTCGGCTCAGAGAAAAATTTCATATTTTGGTGGTTTCAGAAGTGGGCGTGGCAAAATGGCTCCACAGCAGCCCCTAACATGTAACCAATGCCCAGTTTAACCTACATTTACGAAAATCGGTACACTTATGTATCATGCCTAGACACACAAAAAAGCCTCTTGGACCCACCCCCAAAACCCAACAGGAAGTCAGCCATTTTGAATTATTTGCTGATTTTTGGTGATTTCAGACCTCGTACTTTTGCGAATTTGTCCTGCAGAATTAATCCGATTGACTTGGAATTGGGTGTATCCAATCCTAACCCCTTCATGATTAAAAGTTATCAATGGTCTGTGCAAAGCCTTTACGGTTTCCATGTGACACAGCATACAATCTCGCCATCAAACACGAAATTTTTCACTAACCTGATGATGTTGGTTAGAATATTAACTCAATGAAAGCAGAAAATCATATTAATGTATAATATGTTTTAAAGCTTGATTTTGAAAAGTGCATTTCATGCGCAGAGCAATATGAGTGTGTTCAATATTAAAGCAGGCCCGAAAGTTAATCAAACTTCTGTATGTAACAATGTTGATCGCAAACAGTTGTGTCATTTCGACCAGACAGGAGAGCATCAGCAGGCTTTAATTCATCCCTTCACTGTAATGTTAGTTGTCTGCATATGTGATTTTAGGAGATTTAATGACTAAAGTTTAAGGTTAATGGGAGCTGTTGTACTCGTGAATCTAACATGATGACTGTGAATTTGTTTCATCAGATCCAGCAGACTTTACCATCAGATTTGTCATCCTGCCGCTTATTCTGCTGCTGCTCATCACCATCATCTATTTCATCCTTAAGGTACCGTACACACCTCTGCTGATCAGATTGGC
>NW_024668621.1:0-2143 GCF_008729295.1 Plectropomus leopardus | reverse complement strand
CCCTGCTGCAGTCAGACTGTACAACCAGCACTGCTCCCAGTAGACCACACACAACAATAACTGACTCCACTTGTACAGCTTAATACCACAAGTGCAATTTCACTTTCACTCATGCAACTGTAAACATTCTTTAACTGTTGAGTTTCTCGGCATTGTAAATACTGTATATATTGTTTGTTTATGTCGTCCTCTGTGCTTTTTTTCCTTCATCTTTAACCTGCACATTCCTTGTTTTGTACTTATTTATTAATATAGTTTATTTCGCACAGTTATCTTTCTATTTTGCTATCCCTTTGCTGCTGCAATGTTGGAAATTTCCCCACTGTGGGACTAATAAAGGATTATCTTATCTTATCTTATCTTAACGACCCCCCAGAACAAAAACTAAAAACAAGCAATATATATATATATATATATATGATACATATCTATAGAGAGAGAGAGAGAGAGAGAGAGAGAGAGATAGGTAGATGGTGGTGGTTTTTTCAATAAATCCAACTTTGTTCTCCTCTGGAAAAGGACCACTTCTGCATTTCTGATCACCCCTCCTCTTCAAACAACTTGGTACGGTCCTCCTAGAGTGCTTGCTGTGTACGTGCCGGGTACGCGCGCGTTGCGTAGCATGCTGCAGTGTTAATGACGGTACATCGGCTGGCACGTCTGCCCATGAAAAAAGAAGAAAGAGGTAAGACTCATGCAAAACCCTAATTATATAGCTGTACTTTGACTGTTGAAGCAGGTTTACCGAAGTTTACTTTTGTGGCTGGATTAAAACGTAATTATTTACAAATTACTAGCAGGGAGAGGACAAGTTTAAGGTTAGCAGTTAGCAAGATGCTAGCATAGCCTGTGCACACGTCGCTTCGTCTATCTGGTTGGGCAGTCTTGGGTTTTTAAATGGGTGTTATCTACCACCTTTTCCTTACAAACTTTTCACTAGCAAACAGTTCTTGATATGTTGAGTGATTTTAATGTAGTAGTACTGTATAACCCACAACTCGGAGATTTCGCAGTTTCGTTCCGTTCGTTTCCGGCTAGGTGTACGATGCAAAGGTAACAAACATATTGCTGACTGTAATACATTACATTTCTTAATCAAATGTAATGTCACAGATTATTGAAGTCTCAGCAACAGCATCTTAATGAGTGTAACATAGCAAAGGAAACTGAAGAGAAAATCGACCCAAAAGATAAATGTTGTAAAACAATTATTTTACATTACTGTTATAAATAATTAACTAATAACCAACTAATTAATTTGATTAATTATTGTATCCATCTTTTATTAATGTATTTAAAAACATGGGCCCTTTGGTCGGGCATTCTGTGTACAACTGGGTTGGGCAATGACATCAGTAGACTATTGCCATTTAGTAAATGACTACAGGCTAATAATTAACTGATTATTTTTCTCATCCTATCCACATATTATTGATTTACCCTCATGACTTACTTGTATAAAATAATGTAACTTCCACCTCTGCTTTCTGTCCCTATTTAAAATAGAATGTCATCTCACAAACTGTAATACCTACACTGAAGCATTTAACAAAATCTGTCATATAATTAAAATCATATAATCTTTAATATCTGGTTTTTGCAGGTGATGGCGGCAAAAAGCAAAAAGAAATCCCAAGCAGGAGGCTTGCTATTTTTCCTTTTTGGGGAAAGACAAGGATGGGTTTGATATTAAATTCATTGATTCATCCAAAGGTGAGTTGCCAAGTATTTTTTCATGTATAACTTTTTTTGTACTGTACTTTAAGAACATAGAAAAAATATTTTATTGATCCAAATGGAGACAAGTAGTTGCTCAAAATATTCACATAGCAAAATTTAATAGGATAATATTGTCCACTTTCACTTTTCTCCCCTTTGGCTAGAGCTTCCCACTCACCTCTCTTCCTCAGCTTCTCATAGCTATTAGTCTCAAATGTAGGGCCAGCCCTCGACTTTTGACGGCCCAGAGCAACATTTTTCCATTGTAGTGTTAATTTCAAAACATGGATTAATATCTAACATTTACTTAATCTATTCATGTTTTGTGATGTCATGGGAGTAATTGAGGGGAGATACATCCTGATGGTTGCAGCAAAGACTACAAACCATCATGGCATCCAGTAAAAGACTACAAGACCCACAA
>NW_024668620.1:0-757 GCF_008729295.1 Plectropomus leopardus | reverse complement strand
CATTAGGGTCTTAGCTAGGACCTCTGTCAGAGGGTGCAGGGGATCCTGGGTAGGAGATGGTTGAGGGGCCACACCAGCACCCTGTCGGGGGTCAGATTTGACCTGCGGGGCCTAAGTTGAGTATCACCGTCTTCAGGTTAGTGAGGAATATGTGTCTTGTGATTAAGGTGATGCTGTGCACTCAGGTCCAAACCACAGACATGACTGTGATGACTTTTTAACAATTTGAGGTGTTGTCATTCGCCCGGAAATGTTGTTGAAAACATAAAATATCGACTTGGATTGAATTTTTGGAATAACATTCCCGTCATTCAGGCCTGATGCATGTGACTGCATGTTTTGAGTGTCATGTCACTGTGACACTGTGGTGGTGTTTTCAGCTGTGAGGAAAAATCTTTAGCTCGAGAGTTTGTTGTTATATTACAAATAACCATCACTGTACTCAAGATGCTACAATAATTCAATTTCTCATGTGGAGATTTGAAGGCTGCAAAAAAGTTTAACATTCTTTAACTATAAATTCTGCCTGTTTATTTTACAGCCATTTGCAAGAATAAATGTTGGTGTTGTACGTTTCTGCAAACCACAGCTACATTACATTTGCACATTTATGTAGCGCATATGTTGAAACTTTATTTCACTCTCTGACACCTGAGCAAACTGGTTTGATTTCTTGAAAAAAAAAATATGGGGAAAAACTTGACAGGCAATGTCCCATAAACTGCAAGAAATTAGTATAAGGTGGCAAGAAAACTAC
>NW_024668619.1:0-987 GCF_008729295.1 Plectropomus leopardus | reverse complement strand
TCACTTGTTTTCTGCTGCAGGTTAGTGAAAGAGGTAAACAGAGCTCCCGAGGCGCAATAATAAGTTTTCCTACTGCTGACTGCACCAACATACCAGGAATGTCGACATATCTCTGCATTAAACACATAGTTGTGAAAATGATTTTCATCTTGCACTGTGTAAGAATGCAGCACATTTCTAAGAATGAGCTGCAGATTTTTCTAAAATTACATGTGTTATATCACGATTGTTCACAATAATTAGTGTGCATACCGTGGTACATATCCTGAAGTGACCCCCCACCGCAGTACTCCATGCAGATCCACAGCTTGGTGTTCCTGCAGACACACATACACACTCTTATTATGGTGTTTGATATGAGACAACATGAAAGCATTCAATGTCCAAAGTAAAAACACTCAAAGACACTCCCCGAATATTCTCAAACTAAACTAACGCCCACAAATACACACAGCATCATTCATCAGCCACGGTGCCAACAGTCTCACAGAGCACCAGAAAGAGTGGGAGAGGAATCCAGCAGCAAAGCGGGGAAAAGAAAAGTCACATTCCACATATTTAAGTCCACCAACAATCCCAGTACTCCCACACACGTGCAGAGGACAGACTGGACAGGCTGGAGACACGCAGCACCTGTGGTAGCTGCCGAAGTAGGCCACGATGTTTTTGTGCTTGCACTCCTTCATCATGGTGATCTCCTGCTGGATGGACGTGATGTCATCACCTAGACACACAGACAAACAGTTTAGTGAGTGTCCTCTGACACTGGAGGGACAGTTATAGACCAGTAAACTGTCAGATTAGACTAGTGGGAGTACTGGTAGTATGTGAGGCTGACATATTATTCACTTGATAGTTACATTATTTTATTATTCTATTTCACTTACTTATTTATTAGTAGTATTTTTGTAATTGAGTTATTTTATGTGTGTATGCACTATATTCTCACCTTGGACAGCAAAAGTGCTCTACAAATAAAATTTACTA
>NW_024668618.1:0-722 GCF_008729295.1 Plectropomus leopardus | reverse complement strand
CTAATTTGCAGAGGTTTCAAAGGGTTAAGCTATGCAGTGTATCTCCAATGCAGTGCTCCCAGCTGGATCAGATGTGTTCCAAAGATGACTGGCGCCCTCTAGCAGTCAAATTCATGTACATGTGGCTGAGATTTACATTCTACGTACCGTTGTCAGTATTAGTCACTGTCACTATACACAGTTAAATACACAAAAACATTATTTAGTGGGTTAGGTTTGAATATGGCTTATAGCTGCAATTGAAGTAATCATAGAAATCCTCAGTCTCTCTGGCTTTGAGGGAAATACTGTAATCATAATCATCCCCCATTTCATTCCTATTTTCTTGTCATTTTCCGCAGCAGATGTCTTGCATATGGCAGAGAAATCACTAAGAGCCATGACGGACTTCAGTGAAGGAAATCAATGCGATCTGCTGTGTCTTCCAGTTAATCACAGGGCTTAATAAGTCATGAAATCATCATTCATCATAGGTTGCGCTTTCAAAAAGGTGCAGGGGTCACTGAGCTGAGTTGCAGGAGGCTGCAGGGGAAAATTCAGTGTGCTGTTCAGACCTCTGAGAGTACATAATATTCCTGCTGTCGGAAGCATATGTACATGATATATATATGAAAACATAACCGAAGAGGTTGAGGTTCTAGTGTATTTCACACTGCATGCACAACACAAAAATGTTAGCCTTATATATTTCTGAAATTATAGCTATGTTACATTTGTATATT
>NW_024668617.1:0-726 GCF_008729295.1 Plectropomus leopardus | reverse complement strand
AAAAAAGAAAAAAGTTCACAATCACTAATTACATATTTAAAATTATCAGACTGAATTATTGAAATTTTTGGGGCACCTTTTTTCCAGGTTTTTCCTCGCTTGTGTGATTGATTTTTTTACTTGATTTTTTTTAAAGTAATTTAGGGTCATTTTCTTTGTCATTTCTTCTTTCATTACACATGTTTTTTAAAGAAATAAAATACATGTTTTTCCTCGCTTGTTTGATTTATTTTTTTACTTAATTTTTTTTTTTTTAAGTAATTTTCGGGTCATTTTCTTTGTCATTTCTTCTTTCATTACGCATGTTTTTTTAAAGCGATCAGGCCAGTTGTCTCAGGGTTCAAAGGGTTAAAGGTTGCGTAAATGCTCGAGTATGAGCAGTATGTGGATCATGTAAAGCGCCGCGAACACAGCGGAGAGTTCACGTCAGGTCTCGCTGTGTTTGTGCTCGAGCGGCGCGGCGGCAGTAAACAGCTGTCGGTCGGCCGGAGAACCACGACGTCTACAAACAGGCTGAAGTCACGTGAGGACACGACCACGAGTCCTTCAGAGGACGGCGCAGGACAAACGGTTTAATCATTAAAACGTCTTTTCTCTGCCTAAAAGGATCCATCTGTCAGACTGTAAACACCAGAGAAACCAGGCAGGCCGTCTTATTTCAGCGCTCCAGCACGTTTTTAAACCCTGAACCTCCGTATACGAGACCGGCTCAAGACCACGCCCCTC
>NW_024668616.1:0-451 GCF_008729295.1 Plectropomus leopardus | reverse complement strand
ATATTATACATACTTTGACAAACTGTTTGTAAATATTAGTGTTGTGCTCCCAGTGGCCACCAGGTAGAGCCCACAGCACCGTCTCTGGTGCTGATGGTGGAGCTCCTCTGACACACACACACACACACACACACATATAAAGACACACACACACAGTAGTGTATATGTACCATGAAGTCTCGAAGCTTCAGTCGTCCTTGGCTGCAGTTGAAGAACGTGTCGTGCTGTCTGATGATGGTGCCCTCTGATTGGCTGAGCTCAGCGGCCCTTTTGGCGAACTGCGTCTTGTCACTCACTTTGGCCTTGATCTCCACGTTGGACGGCATGGCTCTACTGAGCATGTGCAGAACAGAGAGCGAACAGGTAGTCAGACAAGTGTTTAAAAGTTTATTTAAAAAAAAAACAAAAAAAAACTGAACCCTGTGACCATCAGCAGCCCTAAAGGCTGATC
>NW_024668615.1:0-818 GCF_008729295.1 Plectropomus leopardus | reverse complement strand
CACGCAACCGAGCTTGACTCAAATGAATCCCGATCAACCGAAAAATTTTTGTAAAAGTGTCAAAAAAAGAAGCGATCACTTCACTGCAGCCAATAAAATCAGGAAAAGACACGTTTCACACCGTGAGGTGACCATTTCCCAAATCTCACGCTCCGTGGTCTCAAATCACCGTGACCGTGTGTGTAGCGTGTGTGTGTGTATCATGCGTATCGTGTGTGTATCGCGTGTGTATGACGTGTGTTGTGTGTGTGTATTGCGTGTGTGTATCGTGTGTGTCGTGTGTGTATACGTATAAAGATCATCTTTCTCTCTGCGAGTTTTTAATTATCTGAATTTTACTGACAGTCGTAACACGGCGGTGCCCGGGCCCTTTAGCCGGGGCCCTTTAGAGGCCCCTGAGCAGTCGCCGTGCTGCCTTGGTGTTGAATGTGGCCCCCAGCTGAGGGTCTGGCTGATGACTCACTGCGTGTTTCCGGCGCTGTTGGCAGACTGGAAGGTTTTGGTGGGAAACCTCTGGATTTCCCTCCGACTCAGCTTTTTGGACACGACGGCGCCCTGACGCTCCTCGAAGGCCAGGAGAGCCTGAGAGACGAGCAGAGGGGCAAAATGAGCCAAACATGAAGAAACAGGAAGCTGAACAGTTTTACCTGAACTCATCAGGTGAGTCTGACTCCTGCAGGAAACAGGAAATAAATCCCCAAAACGTTTTACACGCTGCTGTCACCACGTGATCAACGACACAAATAAATAAATACATTTAAAAATGAAGAAATAAATATGTAACAAATAAAAAATAAAAAATATAAAAATACATTTAA
>NW_024668614.1:0-264 GCF_008729295.1 Plectropomus leopardus | reverse complement strand
CACAAGGCAGCAGTGAGTCCATTACTCTGTTTTATTGGACGTTTGTACGAAACATTGTGAGCTTTAAATAAACGAGTCGTCAGTCACACGTGTCCGAGTCGTCCGTAAGTTTACAGTCAGCGCCGTCACGACACGAAGCGTTCAGTCTGAGAGGAAACATGAGGCGCAGGTGTCCACATGTTCAGAAGCAGCAGCAGGAGCGCCGCCCACAGGAGTGCCACCCAAATGAGCGCCGCCCACAGGAGCGCCGCCCACAGGAGCGCC
>NW_024668613.1:0-252 GCF_008729295.1 Plectropomus leopardus | reverse complement strand
CCTCTCTCTCCAGAGAACCGTTTGGGGGTCCTGGTTCCCAGCGCCTCAGGCTCTCAGGAGACCAATATGGACTGATGGGCAGATAGCATCACTGCAGGAGGGAGGGGGGCAACCGGCAAGTTAATGAGACCAAATGAGGGCCAGAAAAGGAGGAAAAAGAGTGTGAAAGGCGTTTTGATGAGGGAGCGTTAACCGTCTATTTTGGGAAGGGGCTGACTAATGAGTCCTCATATCAGCAGTTTGGCTGCAGAG
>NW_024668612.1:0-334 GCF_008729295.1 Plectropomus leopardus | reverse complement strand
TTTTTTGTTGGCACCGCACATTAGAGACGTTTGCCTTCAAGGCGGAGCCCTTTCTGCAGAATTTTTCTCACTTAAACCCCTGGTATGTTTACACCTGTCCGAAAAAGTATTTTCAGGCGAAACGCTCTGAAGACAGACCTTTGATAACAGCGTCAGCACCACAAAATTTCACCGAATGACAAAGAGAAATCACGCAGCAGGACTTTTGACGCTTACCTGACTGTCGTCTCTTCGGGCAGTCGGGTACACCAAGGCAGGGTGTCCTAAAGTGTTCCTCTGCTCTGCCCGAGTCTCCATTCTGCTGTTACTTTGTTTGTATTTTTCTATTTTTCAA
>NW_024668611.1:0-231 GCF_008729295.1 Plectropomus leopardus | reverse complement strand
ATATTCTGCTGTGTTTTTATCTTGTTTCATTTCACTCAATCACCTTTTTTTCTCTGGATTTTGTCTCTTGAGCTGCTGCAACTAGTGCGGGATTAATTAAATCTATCTTATCTTATTAACATGAGCGTGAGCGTGAGTGTGTGTGTGTTACCTAAAAGTAGCCACACAGTTACAGGTGGGCCAACCCAAAACAAAGCTCCTCTCTGGGTTGGTGCTTCCCTCACACACCTC
>NW_024668610.1:0-2614 GCF_008729295.1 Plectropomus leopardus | reverse complement strand
TATATATATTAGAGTAGTGCTCACACAGTTCTGACTAAACCGGCTGTGTTTCCATTAAAAATGCACACTCTACCGTCCAGCACTGGGTCTGAAAGATTATTTTCACTCGCCTCTGTTGCAGCTGCCTCTCTGATCTAATCCATCAATATGATATGATCAGCTCTGATCAATCTGAGCTGATCAACTAATTATCAATACAATTATCCATGCTGTGACAGAAACTAAACAAAATGCTGCTGAGGAGAAAAAAAGAGTTCCACCCATGCTGTGTGCATGGACACACAAAAACCTTGGAATTCAGAGAAGGGACACAGAATAGTTACAAAGACACACACATGCGCGCATGCACACACACACACACACACACACACACAAAAGTATAAAGTTTGCTTAAGTTTCTAAAATTCTGTTTTAAGCTTTGTCATTGTGGGGTGCTGAGTATTGACTGACGAGGGGAAAAATTCAGTTTTAAATGGTTTTAGCATAAGACAGCAACCTAACAAAATGTTTGAAAAAAAGACTTCAAAAAGCTAAAACTCTACAGACCTGAACCCTAAGTAACAACTAGGGCTGGGCGAGACGGAGAAATTCAAATATAACAGTAGTTTTGATCAAATACCTCGATATCGAGACGAGATTATATTGGGTTGACCGATGTTGTGTGGATATTATGATTAAGTCGATAGAAACAAACAATAGAACAGTTAGAACAGTCTGGTAAGTTCAAAAACTCACATTACTTTACTAACATGCAGCCTTTAAACCAGGAAAGACAACACATACAATAATTTGATCTCAAAATCTAAGACTGTATCTAGTCTCATATGAGGATATTGATAGGACATCATCAATTGCCCAAATCTAGTGACAAGCAATCACTGTGCGTATTCATTTGTTTCACCAAGCAGCTTCAAAAGATGTGTCTACTGGGACAAAGAAAAGGACTCAATTTGAAGAAATGCCAACTGGGGGCGTAAGTACAGATGAGGAAGTGTATACAAATAAACTCCGAAATGCCCTGTCTGTCGTGTGGGTTCACTTTGGCTTTTGTAAACACCATATAGAACAAAAAGAAAGTAAATGTTATTAGGGTTGGAAAATACCTGTGGTTTCCAAGGAAACAAGCATTTATTTCCATTGCATGACAATACAACTATGTCATACAACATGGGTGCGTGACCTAGAGAGAAAAGTACATACGGAACACTGCACCTGCACTGCAGATGGCCTGAGCACCTTTCAGATGACGCAGCTTATTACACAGACTGCAAATTAAGCTAAACACACAGCTGGAAATGTCAAGCAGACAGAATGAGATAACAGAAGCCATAAAATTGTTCTTTAAATGAATGTAAACTATCACATATTTAGAAGTTCATCAGAGATGTAAATGAAGTCATATTGACGTTTTTCAGGCTTATAATTCTGCTATAATACGAGTGTGTCTACTGTGAGGATGGGCAAAGAAAATTTTTGGATCATATTTTGCTCTTTTTACATTGGTGCATGAAAACAGGGAACTACCCATGAGATTGTTGAAATAATCAGTGTTATCTATGTAAAGCACATACAAATGATTTCTATGACTTGAACTACAACATGGTGCATGAAGTGATGCAACAACAGACTTAACACCTCAGCCAACACCTTCGTATACTTTGCTGACTGAACTAAAACTAAAGTCCATAAATCTGGCTGAGAGTTGCAAATCAACAATAAAACATCACACACTGCAGTTTTTAAATATTAAGACAGTGATTTCTCTTTGTGTTCTTTCTCTTCACTTCAGCACGCTGAATTGAATGCAACCGTTAGAATGAGGTTCAGTCCAGGCTTTCAGTATTAAAGGAACACTTAACCCCTCAAAAAGACCATATTGCGTGTCAGATGCTCTTTGCTTTTCTCACATGCCTCCATGGTGAATGAAGAATCCAAAATTGTAGTAAATTCTTGATGAACTCAAGGGGGGGGGCATTTAAAAACAGCAAGTGGTGTCGAAATATCTGTTTACGATCTGTGATCACAGGCATATTGTAAGAATATCAAAAGATCACATGCGTTTTAAATATAAACCCTGATTCAGTACAAAGCGGCAGGAAAGTAAACACAAATGTACTGCCCAAGTATGCTACACGGCCGTCACTCTCTGTGTCAGTTATGTGACTTCTGTCTGACCGAACATGAGCTGCACTTGCCGAAAGACCAGACGTACGTAAAGTACAAGAAGAAAGTCACATCAGCAGGGTAGAGATGGCAAATTTGACACCGGAGATCGGACTGTTTCGAAACGTTTCGTCACTGCCGGCTTCGGCACGTAGCTTGAGACGGGTTGCGAAACGTCACGTGATCGATACCAAACCGATTTATAACAGAGCCATGTACCAAACCTGGACAGAGAGTTTTAAAAGACTGCGGGAAACTCAGCCGCTTGAGGTGTTGTGTTGTGGCGAGGAAGTAGAGCGAGATTTGTGTGAATTGAGTTGTTAGTTGGTAGATTGATGGATAGAAAGATAGATAGATTGACAGATACATACATATAATATAATAATAGATTATATATGGACGGACGGACGGACAGACGTGCAATAGATGTCGTAAATAACAAATGAAATAC
>NW_024668609.1:0-282 GCF_008729295.1 Plectropomus leopardus | reverse complement strand
CCAAACTGGTTTTTTCTTTTGAAAAAATGGGCACAAAAGGCAGTGAGAAACTTTGTAAGAAATGTTCCACAAAATTTCAAGAGATTAGATGTAGAAAATTACTTTTAAAATCGAACAAATGTCTAGGGGAAAAAGAAAACCAATATAGGAAAAAATTACAGAATTATTATAATTTTTAAGCCTTTTTTCCGTGTCATTTCCTTGTTTTTTTATGTTCTTTTTTCTTTCTTTTGTTTATATTAAATTTCAGGTCTTTTTCTCGCAATTCTTTAATAATTTCTT
>NW_024668608.1:0-549 GCF_008729295.1 Plectropomus leopardus | reverse complement strand
CTAGTAATTTTATTATTCCCTGTTCTGAGTGTTGCGGCTTTGTGCGGCTGTGCGCGTTGATCCGGGCGCGACTGCTCACTTGTTTGCTTCGGTGAGGTCGCTCCTTGTACTCAACGGTATGGATGTGATTAAAACAAGGCGGGCACACACGCAGAGAAATAAAGGAGGGAGCGCAAATTAGTGAAATATTTCTTCGGCTATAAAACATCAGAAGTTGTGAGTCCAACTGACAACAAAAATAAGTCAATCTCATGCACGGTTTTAGTGATCTGCGCCCACCACTCTTAATAACAACTTTAACTCATTGCATTTAAAAAAAAAAAAAAAGAGAGAAAATAATAAAATGCTATTCATCGAGATGAAGAATATCATGGGGAACAAAGAAAAGCCTAAACTCTTATAATAAAGGCCTGAGAGTTGTCAAAAAATGATTTAAAAATTACAATATAATAAACCCGAGTTCTGTTAAAAGTAGTAATCCTTCCCCCCCGATGAGACACGGTAGAATGCCCAAAAATGTAGATGACAAGTGAATGCTGTATCCGGTAA
>NW_024668607.1:0-594 GCF_008729295.1 Plectropomus leopardus | reverse complement strand
ATATATTTCCTTAAATCGTCTCAGTAGGTGATGCAGTTTGGCTTCTAAATTGACTGGTTATTAGTGCAAGCACGTTGGCATATGTTTAAGGCAAATGGTCTTCCCAAAATAAAGGCTGTACAGATCATCTGTAGGGGTAATGTGTAGTAGAAAAAAGGTAAATTACAATATATGTCGCAAAACATTTATAATCACAATGATATTGCATTTTTACATAAGTATTGTAATAATAATTTATCCTTGAGCCTTTACTGATTCCCAGCCTTAAGTCTCCTGTGCAAAAAGCTTATTATGACCCATATTTATGTTTACTGACCTCTCGTGGATGTAGTAACATTATGATAGGCGCAAAGGAGGAGCAAATAATGTCATATAAAGTGCGACAAAGTCCATGCAGGAGGATAATCTGGGTGGATACATCGGTTAAACAAACAAAGGACTAGACACAGGGAAGCTGTGTTCATCTCCCATGTGAAATGAAAAGACAGTGTTGACTTATTTAAACTTATGGATGTAGGTTTACGTACTGTACTTAACTTAGGTCACACCTGTGGTGTAAAGTTTATTTAGGTATGTAACTTAAGTTACAAAACA
>NW_024668606.1:0-274 GCF_008729295.1 Plectropomus leopardus | reverse complement strand
TCCTGCTACATGGATAATACATAGATAATTGTAAGCAGCACAGAAAATCACAATAGGGATATTAACTGATATATTAATCACAGCCCCCTGAATTGATTTGAATGGAACCATACTGTGTCAAATTTAGTAAAATTAGCAAATATCATCTGATAAATCATGATGAAAGTTGTGATTTTCTCCCCATACGACCGCATCCTTCACTGTAGATGATTCTTCCGCTTCCTCTCCCTCTGCTTCATTTGCTGCTTTCTTGTCTTTCAAATGAGACTTTTGT
>NW_024668605.1:0-637 GCF_008729295.1 Plectropomus leopardus | reverse complement strand
ATAGATTTGTTTTATTTTGAGCACTTCTTTCAGGTCATATCCTGTATTTGTTCTTTCTAATTTTCTTATAGATTTATTCTCATTTCTTGATAATATTTGGGCAATTTTTTGTTCAGTTGCTCTTTGCCCTTTCCCCATGTGAAAAATCTGGTCAATTTGGTTAGGCTTTAAAGGGTTATACTTGATCTTTTTCTCATAAAAGCTAAATTTGGTTTGCATGAAAAGTAATCAACAAAATATGGAAAGAACCCAGTATAAGACTGTCAACTGCTTCTTACTGTAAAACTTATTTTTTTAAAACTCACTTTTCTACTTTCAGTGTACAGTGGTTGAATATATATACTTTGCTACATTTCACCATTTAAAAGTGCATCTCCCATCATAATAACTTACTCTGAGATTGTTGATATAAAACTGAGGGGTATAGAATTAAGAATCTAGCTTTCTTAACCTCTTAAAACCTATGCAAATTGGCTTAATTTCTTTCAAAAACATGGGAAAAGGGCAATAAGCATCTTAAGAAGAAATGGCCCAGAACTCAATAAGAAATTAATAAAAAGTTCAAGAAAATTACCTGAAAAGTTGCAAGAAATAATTATGAAAAAAGACAATCAAAGAAATAAATCAAGGAAAGGGA
>NW_024668604.1:0-334 GCF_008729295.1 Plectropomus leopardus | reverse complement strand
GGCCGAGTGTTCGCCTTGTACCGCTTTTCAGACGGTGTGTGTTTGCAGCACATTTAAAGATGCAGACGCTTCTAGTGTTTCCAAAACAGCCGCTGCTTGGTGTTTAGAGTGTAGTTGCCATGACAACAGCAACAGTTTGCGGCGGCTCGAAGGTCCTGAAGTTGTGTCTGTGTTTCAGAGGTCGTGGTCGTCCTGCGCATCGACGGGATACGTGGAGAAGGTCAACTGCAACAGAACTAACAAAGACGAGTACAAGAGGTCAGGATTTACTGCACTTTACCTCATCTCTTTACTGCCCTCTACTCTGTTCCTTTACTGCCCTCTACTCTGTTCC
>NW_024668603.1:0-728 GCF_008729295.1 Plectropomus leopardus | reverse complement strand
AGTACCACCTGAGAGAGAGAGAGACAGGTGAGACCGCCGCCATCAGTTGTGATGTCATCAGCGTGACATTGTCAGTGTGACGTCATCAGCGGTGCAGGTACCATCTCCTGGGCGACCTCCTCAGGGACGTCCTTGTAGAGCTCGAACAGGAACTCGATGGCGTTGTTGTCTTTGTATTTCCCGCGCAGCTTCTTGTTGTGGTCCATCCGCAGCCACAGCTTCAGCTCCGCCCTCGAGCCGTCGTCGTCCTCCGCCAGCTCCACACGGACGCCGAGCTGCTCCTGGAAGAACCGCAGGTCCAGCAGGTCCTGAACCGTGAACCTGCGGCAGGAAACAAACCATCAGAAGCACAGCTCGGCGCCATACTGAGTCCACCGCCAAATTATCTGCCCCGATCCTTCACCAGCACTATTCATACGGTCCTGAAAATGCAATTTCCAAGCCTGGAAAAGTTTTGGAAAACTACATATTCCCTGAAAGTTTTGGAAAAGTTATTTTTCAAAAATAACTGTTCAAGGGCCATCTCAATTTTTAAAATCCAATGATAATTTCTGTTTTTACAGTTTTTAATGTAAATAAATAAATAAATGGAAAAATTTTTTGGTGATTTTTAGATTAAAAGGTGGAACGTTTTTCTTTTATAATTTCCATAATTTGCAAAAAGCCAAAACTGAAAAAAAGTTTTTTTTTTCACTAAAAAGCCAAAACTTTAATTGCTAAAAAATTCT
>NW_024668602.1:0-671 GCF_008729295.1 Plectropomus leopardus | reverse complement strand
ATTATTTGGCCTACAGTGTGCATTTTTGTATAGACTCACATGGTGAGAAAAGTTTACTAAAAGACGTATTTTCATTTCCGACATCTCCTAAAAAAAGGCTTATCCACAAAAAATACACAAATAATTTTAAGTTTACATTTAAAGCATGAGGTGGTCCTTTTACTATAGATAATACAACTATGGTCAACTATGGTCTATAGCCTTGTAATCCAATCAACATCCATCAAGTCACCCACGTCATTCTTCCTCCTGAGGTCTGCTCCGCCTCTCCGTGCACATGAAGACTGAGAACCTCATAACTTCACATAGCGACGTTTTGTTGTTACTGTTGTTACGACCCCATATGACCTTATATTTCCTTTTAAGGCAGGGTTCAGTCAGACTTTGATAAACTCATACGGTAAGATAAGCAAGTGCTACAACAAAACTAGATCTTGACTGAAATGTTATAATATCACAGCAATAATAAATTGTGGAACTATATTATTAATCATTTGAAACCTGAGCAAATTTGGCTTGATTTGTTGCAAAAACAGGGGAAGAAGGCAATGAGTAATGAACGACGAAATGCCCCAATGAACAAGAAATTGGTAAAAAATAAAAATTAAAAAAAAAGTACAAGAAAATTACCTGAAATTTAAAAAATACCACTACTACAACGACTCAGTCAG
>NW_024668601.1:0-656 GCF_008729295.1 Plectropomus leopardus | reverse complement strand
TGCTAGCTAGTCCACTGACAATGCTGAAACACACTAACATGCATGTACTTTCGAGCAATATCACGTTGTATCACTGGATATTGTCGGCTGCTGCTATAATAACAGCAACACAAGGCATGAAACGTGAAATTTTGTTAATATACGAACACTGCGGCAATGTTTTGGTCCACTCTGAACACGAACAGTGAGCTGAATGAGCTAGCTAACGTTAGCTTCCCCGGTAACCTAACGTTAGCTGTGACACCTGACAACCATCTCATCACCCTGCCCCCGACAACAAAGGCAGCCTTCAGTCGCAGTCTTTGAGATCCTTCTGTGTGATTAGCGTGTTGCTAAGCGGCAGTCAGAGGTGGATATTCACAAATGCATTGCATTTTAGCGACAGAGTTGATTTTAAAAGGCTAAAATACCTGCTGCCTCCTCCAGATCCTGGCCGTAGCGCCATCTTGATAACAGCAGTCACTAGTAGGAAGATGACGTCAGCCGTGACGGAGGTGAAAATACGACTGTATGGCCCCGAGTACAGTCTTTCAGGCAAAGCACACATCCAACTCCCCAGACAAGGAAACCATGAAACTTTAAATGACTTTAAATTTAAAAAATTTAAAGATTATTGTCTTGTATATATATATATATAAATCAACTCAGCAGGATCC
>NW_024668600.1:0-312 GCF_008729295.1 Plectropomus leopardus | reverse complement strand
AGGTGTGCCAGCTGACTGCAATCTGTAAAGCTGAAATGTGCCAATATTTTTCAAATACAGCAGTATATGAATAAAAAGTTAAAAACGGAACCTGCTTGCGCACAGTAAAATTCAACATCATGACAGGGTGTATTAAATAAAAGAGATATAAGCATAAAAATCAGTCTGACAAAGCATCATATTCAAATCATTAGTGACCTCTTGTGGTGCACAGAGGACAATTACTCTTCACCAGCTGAATCTCATGGGCATATTGTCAAACCTTCTTCTCTCAAAAAAGAGACAAAGTTTAGTTTATAACCACATCTCGGG
>NW_024668599.1:0-6608 GCF_008729295.1 Plectropomus leopardus | reverse complement strand
TAAAATAGAATAAAGTAAATAATAAATAAAATAATAAACAAACAAACAAAAGAACCCCCCTCCCCAAAAAAAACAGACTGCATAAATACTTACCCAGCATAACCTTGACATGGATAACCTCCATATTTATAACTGTTGTACGTGTGTGATTGTATAATAGTTGTGTGCTGTGTGTGTGTGTGTGTGTGTGTGTGTGAGGGTTTGTGAGGGTGAGGGTTTGTCATTGGATGTGGTTTGTAGTTGACGGGGGACCCAAGCCACCAGAGCAGCCAACAGCCCCCCAGAACACAACAGACCCAACACCACGTGTCCCAGAGACAGCCACGGGGCATTTTGGGATGGACAATTTTGATGTTTCGACATGACATCAAAAACTGTTGGAGCTTCGCCCCAGATGGTCAGATCTTTAAAAAATTTCAAAGATTTGATAAGAGTCTATGCCTGAAGACATCTGCAGTGCAAATTTGGCTCATAGTCATAGTGCCACCTATTGGTAGCAGGAAGTTACTTTTTTTACTCTTTGATTTTTCCCCTGTAGCAGGTTAACTTAATAACCTCATATTCAATTAGAATACTGTAAAGACCTTCATGATGCACAGAAATTTTGAGTTTTCATCAAACGCTGTTGCCCAAGTTACGCATTAATCGCCATAAAACTGGAAGCACTTTCTGAGGGGCAAAGCATGCACCAAAACTCACCGAACACACATCAGAAGTCCTCAAATGTGATATCTTATCTGATTTTTTTTTTGCACTCATGTGCCAAATTGGCTCTGTTAGCGCCACCTACAGATTTTAATGAAGCAGCCCCTGTGGTACATTTCACCTTGAGCTACAAAACTTGGGAGCCATGTGTAACAGCCCAAGACCTACAAAAAAGCCCCTTGGACCCATACCCTAAACCCAATGGAAAGTCAGTCATTTGGAATTGAATGAGAGTTTGTTGTATTTTTATCCATTTTCCAGGGTCACAATTTTTCGATCTTCTCCTACAGATTTCATCCGATTGACTTCAAAATTTAAACATCCTCTCAGAAGGCCCTGGACATTAAAAGTTATTGCATTTGTGAGTTTTCGTCACTCTGTGTGGCCGTTACTGGGCCAATCTACATGATCATCTACATGACAAACGTTACCATTTCTTATAGCGCCCCCAACTGGCAACATGAAATGTCATGGAAATTACATGCTTTCTTCTTTGATGGACTGCTCCTACAGATGTTATCTGATTGACTTCATATCTGATGACAAAAGCTTTTAAGACCTTAATGATAACTCCCTCTGAAGTATAGGTTTACCATGAATGTTGTCACCATGAGGTCCAGTGGTTGCCACCAAACAGGAAGTTGTTGTAACTTCACTTTGCATAGACCGATTGACCCCAGATTTCACAGTTTTAGTCAGGCATCAACATGTCATTTAACTATGATACTCCCTGCACCACCTGCTGGGAACAGGAAGTAAGCCTCGTAACACAACTATCCTTTGATTTACATGAACTTTACATGGTTTGGTCTACAAATTATGTAGACCTTAATGACGTAGATTTTGTGTGCCCAAAGGAAGTAATTCACCATGTGGAATATCTCACTCAAGGGTCCAAACTCTCTACATACTTTTTCCAACTTTCATTGAAGTGGATGATTGCATCACTCAGAGTCCCGCCCTGAACACATGTATTTGACAATTTTAAGCGATAATGAGAGCGCCACCTATTGGCACAGGAAAGGCAAAGTTTTACACTAAGACATTCAGTTCCTAGCAGGTTGACACGATTGATCTCGAAATGGTCTCAAAAAATCCTTAAGACGTTGATGATGCTTGAAAACAAATATTGTAAGTTGCCATTGAAAGGCATTAAACCCAACTTTTTTTGACTTTCACTGAAATGGATGATTACGTCACTCAGAGTCCCACCAGTAGTCTGGACTTGCGTGGGGTAGCGAGGGCCCGTTCACTACTGCTTGCAGCTTTATCAGGTCTGGTTACAAATTTGATATTTTAAGGGTCTCAGGCGCAAATTTCAAAGTGGCTCATCAGCAACCCCCATTATATTTGTGTGAAACAGCCCCCACCTCTGCTTTCACCTACATTAACCAAAACTGGTAGGCACATGTAACACCCCAAGACAAACAAAAAGTCTCTTGGACCCATACAGCAAATCTAACAGGAGGTCAGCCATTTTGATTTGAAGTTGCAATTTTTCACGTTTTTGGCCATTTTCAGGGGTCAAGTTTTGTACATCTTCTCCTACAGAATTCATCAAATTGACTTCAAAATGAAATCATCTTTTCAGAAGGAGGTGGACATCAAAAGTTACTAAAATCGTGAGTTTTCGTCACACCGTGTGGCCGTTTTTTGGCCAAACATTTCCATGTCTCGTCATGAACCAGGAAGTAAACAGGAAGTCGTTAATAACTCTGTGGGACATGGTTCAATCTGCACTAAATGTCACATGTTTGATGACAGTCCCATCCTGAACACATCTACATGATAACCCTTACCATTTCTTTTGCGCCATTTACTGTCAAAAGGAAATGGCATGAAAATCATGTGTTCTTATTTGATGTATATCTCCTACAGATTTCAAATGTGGCTTCAAATTGACTTCAAATGTGGTCAATGACACCTTTAGACATGTGACATAAAAACTGATTTAAAAAAAATATTTTTTGACACACAATGCGGGTGTGGCTTGGTTTCCAACTTTGAAGTTTTGCCATGAAACAGGAAGTTGTTGTAACTCAGCCAAAGATCATCCAATCTGCCCAAAACTTCTCATGCTTGATATGAGTGCTGGCCTGAACATATCTGCATGGCTCAATTGCGTAATCATCAAGAGCCACCTACAGGTGACAGGGAGTTATATGACTATTTTGATGTGCACATCCTTACAGGTGACCATATTTAGCTCAAAGTTGGTAAGAAAAGTGTTGTGACCTTGACGATGCCTGCTTGTGATTTCAGAGCTATTCGTAAACATCATTGCCATGGCCACATGGTCTTCGCCGCCAAACAGGAAGATGTTGTAACTTCACTTTGCATCAACCGATTGGCCCGAAATTTTCCAGGTGCAATCAAGATGCAGCTGTGAACACATCAACATGTCAATTAAGCATGATAATCACAGCGCCACCAAGTGAAAAAAGGAAGTAAGCCTCTTAACACAAATATACTTTGATTTACATGACATTTACATGGTTTGGTCTACAGATGATGTAGACCAAGATGATGTACATTTTGTCTGGTCTCTAGTGCCACCTAGTGGCGAGGATGTATTACCACATATGAAATATCTAATTGAAGGATCAAAACTCTCTGCCTGCTTGATCCGAATTTAACTGAGATGAAAGATCCTGGGACATCGAAACTTTCGTCACACCATGTGGGCATGGCTAGGTTTTTAACTTCGATGTTTCACATGAAACTGAAAGTTGTTGTAACTCAACCAGACATTGTCCAATCTAATTCTAATGCTTGATGAGAGTCCTGACCTGAATACATCTGCATTGCTCATTTCCCTTATCGGCATACCGCCACCTACTGGAAACAGGAAGTTAAGTTAAGTTAAGTTATATTTTTAAGTGCATCTCCTTACAGGTTTACAAAATTCAGCTTAAACTTGGTAATAAAAGCTGCTTTAAGACCTTCATGATGCCTCCTTGTGAAGATCATATGTTTTCAATGAACGCCGTTGCCGTGACAATGCTATTGTTGCCATCAACCAGGAAGCTAATGTTACTTTGTATCAACCAATTTTCCCCAAATTTTATGGGTGTGATCAGGTGGCAGCCCTGAACACATAATATAAGTTAACCATGATACTCAATGTGCCACTTACTGGCAACAGGAAGTATACCTTGTAACACAATTTACGTGAAATTTACATTGTTTGTTTTATAAATGATGTTTACCAAGATGTCATGGAAATTATGTCCCCTCCGCTGTACCCTAGTGGCCACTGGAAATACTACGCCATGTGACATTTCTCACACCACTATAGTATGGCGAAAAATTTCAATCTTTGACATGTCAAATATAGGGCTGAAAACAACATAGAATAGCATGTCGAGACAAGTTAAGGGCTGCAAACAACATAGAATCGCATGTAGAGACACATTATAGTGTAGAATGTTGAAGAAACGACCAAGAACAACCAAAAACACCATTTTTTAGCATGTCGAAAAAAGGACCAAATATCGCATAGTATTGTATGGCAGAAAATGGCCTGTAACAGGCTCCCAAGCATATTCTGCCAGAACATTTTTGAAAATCCACACTATCAAATTTTTCGGTGCAAATTCTGGAATTTGGAGATTTGGAAGTGTGGATTCTACCATGTTCCCATTCTCCCATGGAGCACAACATGGGTGGGTGTACTCGTTGGTCTGAGCTTAATCAAGGATCTTAGTCCCATGTCTCTCGCCCATTCCTTGAAATAGTTGGTATTTTGGAAGCTGGCTTGGAAGAGGGTTCAGACCAGGGCCCGTTGTAGCCTGTTATATTAGGGTGGGCTGGTTGAAATAATAGGTGGGCAACTTGGTTGGAATGATAGCGGAGGTGAATAGCGGCCTGAAGGCTGCCAATTTGAATTGCAGTCCTGATGGCACTAAAAAAATTGGTTTTCGGGTTTATTTAAGAATAAGAATCACTTTATTGATACCCAAAGGGATTTTTTTTTTTCGTATTCTGATTTTCTCCCTTTGTTGGGCAACAGCTGGGGCCATGTGTGTGTTTTACTGGCTTTGCCTTGCTCAGTGTGTGTGCAGGTAACATGATGCGGGTCACCGCTGCACTGGGCCAGCCGCTCTACAGGAGCCCAGTGCTCGGCTGTCCTCCTGCACGCCCAGGTTAACTGTACAGCCAGAAAGAGGGAGTGAGCCGCGATGAATGCACGTGTTAATCTATTTAATTACATCACAAAAGAGACAATAATTATTTATCTAGCTTGCTGTTTCCTTCGTTCAGTTGATGTCTAGTGTATGTGCTTGTGTTCGTGTCACCGGTGAACACATCAACAAGACGTAGAATACTGATGGAGAGTGGAAGAGTGCTGCTGCTGACCAGAGACCCCACTAGGTGCAGCAGGGACCGAGGATGGTCGTATATTTCCCTGCAGCTTTAAGAAGGCCAACAATAAACAGACAGAGTGGCTATGTGAGCTAAGTCAGCTAATTGTTTGAGTGAAGCTTAGAGAACACAAAAACAACAATGACAACCAGTCACTAACGGAACAGGGCGTGTCTTGTGTGATATCACATGGGATTCATAATAATGGTTGGCGAATTTTGGAGGCGGGCTGTAGGCTGGCCACCCAATTATCAATAAGAAACAATACTTGTGTAGTCTGTTCTATTTTTCCATTGGATAAACTTTTTGCCCTTAACTTTTGATTGGGTAGGCAAGATGGAAGTTTGGCTGGGTTGAGCCCACCCCTGCCCATACCTACAGCCGGCCCCAGCTCAGACCCCAGTGTCCATGTTAGCAATTCAAAATTTGTACCCCCAAAAGCAGTTCAAAACACTTACACAACTTAGTCGAAGGGCCTTGGTCCCAAGTCTTTCGAACCCATTTTAAAGCAAAAGACATGTAAAGTCAAAATCTGCACATGATCCAAAAATGTATGACAGTTACGTACTAAAAACTACCTTTTTCATCATATTAATCCATTTTCACATGTTTCTGGCATATAAATGTGTTTGTTGGTCATTCTGGGCAAATAGGATATCACTAAAAACTTTCACTAAAAACGCACTCAAAATCAAGTTTTTGCATCTAAAGACACCTGAATTGATGGAAATACCGGTTTTGCAGAAAAAGACATGTCAAGTCAAAATCTGCTCATAATTCAAGATTTATGACAGTTATGTACCAAAGAACACGTTTTTCATTATATTAATCCATTTTCACGTTTGTGGCATATGAATGTTTCCCAGTCACTGTGGGCAAAAAGCACAGCTTTGAGAAAAAAGGCACAGAAAAAAACGTTTTTTTGTGATTAAAGACACCTAAATTAATGGAAATACCCGTTTCGCGGCAAAAGACATGTAAAGTCAAAATCTGCTCATAATCTAAAATTTATGACAGTTACGTACCAAAAAACACCTTTTTATTAATCCATTTTCACATGTTTCTGGCATATAAATGTCTTTTTCAGTCAATGTGGGCAAAAGGGACATCTTTGAAATAAAAGGCACTTAAAATCCGCTTTTTGTGCTTAACAGAGGTATTCTTACATAGTTTATATATATGTTATTTAAAAATCTGATCTGTCATCATGAACACATATGCTCTAAACATTGTAATCTGCATGCTTGCACCTACTGAATTTAGCCTGAGTAAACAGACATAATAATGATGATGATCAGTGTAGGTGTACACTTTGTCTTTCAACTGCTGCTGCAAATCAGGCTGGCTCTTCTTGGACCTGGACCTCTATGGTAGAGGGGGAGATGCAGCCTGTGACTCTGTTGTGAGGGGAACTGGACTGGGCTGTGATGTAGTCCATGGACAGGCTGGCTCCCTTTGGACTTGGACCTCTTAAATATCTCTCGTAGTTTAAAATAATTATATAATGCATACCTGTTCTGCTCTGCTCAGAACTTCTG
>NW_024668598.1:0-609 GCF_008729295.1 Plectropomus leopardus | reverse complement strand
ACCTTTAATAACACCTTTCCTATTTCTGATGAGCAGTTTAGCTGCTCGAACCAAGCTGATGGTGGAAAGCTCGCTCCATCAGACGTTCAGGTTTCTATCTAAACTTTGACAGCTCGCGGATCAAACGCAGATCACAGAGCTCCTGTGAGGAATCACTGAATGAATAAAGGCGACAGGATGAACTGAATGCGTTTTTCGTGGTGTTTAGGAATCAAAATGACAACTGGATGTTAGAGAAATACATGAGGAGTAAAAACTAAATAATCCTGAAAAAAAGGACAGAAAACGGGACAAAAATGAGAAAAGGAGAGGAGGGGATCTGACGCAGGGTGTCTGCAGGGATCAGACACTTAATATTAATATTTATTTAGGAACTTTTCAAGATAATTTTAACCAAATTTAAGACTTTTTAATGATTGCATAAAGATAAGTAGCATATGTAGAGCAGAAGCAGGTTTTCTGTAGGAATGTGGTTCCAGGAATCAGTTAGATAAATCAGAATTTACCAGTTTAACAGGTAAAGTGAATTATTAGATTAACTGTATGTTTCAAGATCTGAAATAGAGATAATGTGGACTTTCATACAGAAGAGCTTGACTCTACCTGACA
>NW_024668597.1:0-231 GCF_008729295.1 Plectropomus leopardus | reverse complement strand
TAAAGGACATTTAAAAATATGGTGATATATATCATGTATCACGATATAGCCTTAAAATATTGCGATAATATTTAAAAGCCTTATCGCCCAGCCCTACGCCAAACCGCACCGGACACGGCTTTAAGGCCTCGCAGTAGTGGCAGTGATGAAGTCATGCAAACAGAGTAGTTTGTCTGTAGTCTAATGCGAGCTTTTTACTTCTTTAAAAATCAAAGGTGATGTTCGTTTGTG
>NW_024668596.1:0-422 GCF_008729295.1 Plectropomus leopardus | reverse complement strand
GCTTCTTTGAGCTGCTGTAACGTGAATTTCCCCAGTTTGGGATTGAAAAAGTCTCATCTCATCTAATCTTAATATATGATATTTTTTTTTAACGGTGAAATAAGCAAATAAGATACAACATGCAAACATATCAGTGGAACTCCGTTTGTTTTTAAGTGTGTTTTCTGCAAAAGTTTGTTATTTGTGTAATCATGTCAGCACCTACTTTGACAGAGTGCAGCAGACAGTTGCCCTTTTCTGTCCGCACCTTGCAGACGTCACACTCCATTTTCTTCACTTGCACGTTGCCTTTTCCCTGAGCCGTAATGAAGAGATCTGACAGGAGACACCAGAGGACAACAGACAGTATCATGGCCACTGCTGAAAAAATGCTGACATTTTAAAACATCATAAGGATCAATGATGGGCAATGATACTGGTGT
>NW_024668595.1:0-610 GCF_008729295.1 Plectropomus leopardus | reverse complement strand
AAAACAGCCACACATGCAGCTCTCATCAATCCCATGATGCTTCACTACCGTAATTACTGTACTATACATAAGGCACATTGCTGAATTACGAGTTTTATCGCTACTTTTCCCGACTTATCTAAAAAATAAATTCAAAACACATCGCAGCTGATTTTATGTTAGTAATTTATTATTTGCGATCAATTTCTGACAAAAAGTGGCGAGAAATATTGTTGCGCGTTTATAAATATTTACGGTCACAACGTCCACAAAGACCCATAATGCTCCGCGGCTCTGGCCGAGAAGGTGACAGCGGACGGTGAAAATGGCGACCGCCTTTCTCACCCACCAGCAGAAAGTGATGCGGCTTTACAAGAAGTCTCTGAGACACCTGGAGTCCTGGTGCATCTTCAGGTGAGACGGGCTGCTTGTTTTTGGCTCTGCGGTGATTAAAAGTGAAAAACGGCGAAACAGCCGCTGCTGCGCGCTCCGATGCTAAGCGGCTAAGCTAACAGCTAAGCTAACTGCTAGCCAGGTCACTGATCCTGAAGTCCGACAGTTTATTTACAAACAAAATACAAATAATCAAAGTTATTATCAGAACAAGAAAGTATCCGTCACACCGTCCCGC
>NW_024668594.1:0-540 GCF_008729295.1 Plectropomus leopardus | reverse complement strand
TTAATAAAGTCCCACCCCCACGCCAAGTTGCTGCTAGATAGTGCACCTGTGGATGTGGCTCCACCCCACGGCCCCTCTGTCTTATTCCTGCTTTGCTTCGGGGCCACACTTGCAAAATGAGGCCGGGGCCGATCACAGCAGCCCCATACATGTTTGAAGGATTTTAGGGACATTTCTCTGGCTTTTGGACATTTGTTGGATTTCAGGATTTTTCTAAAACATTAGATTTAGGACTTTAGGTTGTTTCTGGAAATCTGAGTAAGTTTCTTAGCCTTCGAACATTTTAATTTTTAGATGTTTATTGAATTTTGGTACGTTTCAAGGATTTTAAAAGATTTGTGGGATTTTAGGAACTTTGTCAGACTTTGTCAGGTCTTGAAATAATTAGAATTTTGGATTTGAAATCTCACAAAGATAAAATCAATCAATCAGTCAGACTTTATTCGTATAGCACTTTTCATCCAAACAGACTGTAACACAAAATGCTTCACACAGTAAAACCAACCCCAAACCCCCCACCCGCCTCCCACCGCCAACCCC
>NW_024668593.1:0-231 GCF_008729295.1 Plectropomus leopardus | reverse complement strand
GCTCCCACCTGAGAGACCCAACATCATCCTCATCACCGTCCTCAAAGTCCTACCACCAGAAAGTGGCCAATCAGATCCTGCAAACGCCAAGCAGCTGTGTCATGTCGCACTACCTCCACCAGGATACTCCTCCCAGAGGCCTGAAACACTGCCACAGCTCGAGGAACCCCGGGATGATCTGTCTGTCGACTATGCGTTTGTTGCTCCTAAAGTTGATATCAGCAGAAAAGA
>NW_024668592.1:0-403 GCF_008729295.1 Plectropomus leopardus | reverse complement strand
CGCTGTTAGAGCCACCGCAGATCTGCTCTCAAAATTATTCATTGTCCCGTAAAACAAGTTCCTTTTATTTATTTATTTTTAAAATTTTATTCTATCTGATGTTTTTGGATTAACATTCTCGCTGCATTAATGTGCAAATTGTGTTTTACCGCTTGAGATGTTAACCCTTTGAAACTTGATTTCTTACAAAAACATGGGAAGAAAGCAGAGAGCAACTCTAAAATTGGCAAGATATCATAAAAAGGTTACAAGAAGTAACTTACTAACAAGAAAATTACCATAAACTAATCCCCCACCCAAAGTAAAAATACATAATTACATTTTTTTAAAAAAAGCATAAAGGATTAATGACTTAAAAGGAGGAAAGTTCCTTAAAAATGCAAAAAAAAAAAAAAAATAGTGT
>NW_024668591.1:0-850 GCF_008729295.1 Plectropomus leopardus | reverse complement strand
GCAGCAAATATTTTGAGGCAAGCCAAAAACAAAACAAAAGAAAGCACCAATTAAAAATTCCTTAAAAAAGAAATAAATATTAAAGTATTAGTAAAATATATACACACTTCACTCTGTAACTCTCAGTCGTTCGTCTGGTCAGTAAAAGTGATGGCTGTTCGAACAAGAGGACACTCTCCTCCTCATCATCGTCTTCAACCTTATTATCAGCCTCGTTTCTCTTCGTGTAAAAAAGACGCAAAAACGGTCGAGACGTGAAGACTTCTCTGTTTTTTTTAGATCGTGGAGAACAGCGTCTGCACCCTGAGGAACCTCTCGTACCGGCTGGAGGTGGAGATGCCCTCCTCTCGTCTCCTCGGCAACCAGGAGCTGGACACCCTGCTGGGCTTCTCGTCCCCGGCCAAGGAGCTGGACTACCTCTGCTGGGGCAAGAGGAGGCGCGGCAGGAAGAGGGGCGGCTGGCCCGACGACAAGGTACAAACACGGAGGGGTCGAGGTCCTGGGAATCTGGGAAATGGAGGAGAATATTTGCAGGTCTGTTTCTGAAGGAGGACAATAAAATCCCAATTTTATGATTCGAAAAATGCAAAGAGGTCATTTAGAGGCTTTAAATCAGATTTAAATCAATCAGACTTTATTGGTATAGCACTTTTCAGACAAGCAAAACTGTGACACAAAATGCAAAAATACACAAGCAAATGGTTAAAAAAGCACGACTCTGTAATTAATTAAAACACTAAAATAAGAGTGCTCATTAAAAGTGGAAACTGAGAAAATGCTACCATAAGTGAGGAAACACCGCAGGCAGGAAAAAAATGTATAGATAAAATATGTAAATATAATATATTAT
>NW_024668590.1:0-226 GCF_008729295.1 Plectropomus leopardus | reverse complement strand
TCAGGTTTCCTTAATAACTACTAGTAAATCTTGTTAATGACATACTAGAAAGATATCTGGTGTAAATATTACTAACAGTAGCAGTGTAGCTTGTCATACTACACGACATGATTTGTTGATGATAGTTGAACAAATCTGACAGGTTTGTCTAGTAAGGCCAAACATAATTCAGCCTTGATCCTGCTACATGAACCTATTGCCAATACATTTAACAGGTCTTCCACTT
>NW_024668589.1:0-265 GCF_008729295.1 Plectropomus leopardus | reverse complement strand
AGTGATTTCTTTTGTTCAGGCCTAATGTGGGCAAACTGGGAAAAAAATCAGATGAGGCATTTAAATAAGATACTTTAAATAAGCCTAGTAACAAGCAGTATAACGACATTCTTAGAGTGGGATTACAAGACTTTATAACAGTAAACAAAAAGCTTAATGATGCTGTAAAAATTTTTTTTAAAAATCTGCTTTTCTGTGGAAAAATAATGGGCAAGGACGGGAAAAAGTGTAGGATGTAATCGGTCTGTCCCTGACAAAATAAAAT
>NW_024668588.1:0-1927 GCF_008729295.1 Plectropomus leopardus | reverse complement strand
TACAGGCTGTGTGTGTGTGTGTGTGTGTGTGTGTGTGTGTGTGTGTGTGTGTGTGTGTGTGTGTGTGTCTGTCACCTTGCGTCTCCTCGGTCTTGAACACTCTGAAGAGGCGCGTGGCGAGGAAGCCGAACTCTCTCTCGCAGGCGTCGGACAGCGTGGCGATCATCTCAGCCATCGACGTCTCTCCTCCGACGGAGGACAGCCGGTTGTAGTCTGTGAACAGGAACCTGCGGGGAGACGTGATGACGTCACGTGACCTCACATCGACTGATGACATCATCTCTTCGTGGCGTGCTGAGTTCTTAAGGAGTTAGCTTTAATGCTTTTACATTTGAGACCAAATCTACCTCACAAAAACAAAGAAAATATTTTTTTAACTTCAGGTTAAGGGTCGTTTGTCCAAATGTCTAAGATATCAGTTTATTCTTTCAGCATAACCGAGCTGGAAACTCACTACACCTGAACTCAAACCGCCTCCAGCGCGTCCTCTCATCATGTCCTCTCATCATGTGAGATCTCATCATGATCGAGACATTTTGGTGTCCTAGAAGAAACTGAGATCACCTGAAGGACAATGAGAGCGGAGTGGACATTCGGAGACATTGGCGGAGACACTTGTGGACAATGAGAGCCGACATTTGGAGACACTGGCGGAGACACCGGCGGAGACACCGGCGGAGACACCGGCGGAGACACCGGTGGACAATGAGAGCGGAGTGGACATTCGGAGACACCGGTGGAGACACCGTTGGACAATGAGAGCGGAGCGGATCAGTCAGTATCAGTAACTCGTCCCCGTCCTTGTCTTCAGCGCCGTCAGGTGTCAGGGTGCAGGCTGGTCAGCAGGTCAACGATGAGAAACATCAGGGACGCTGAGTTCAGGATTATTTCTCTCGTCATTTGTTTGTTTGTTATTTTAAAGGCAGAACATGAAGAAAGGCGCTGACGGGCGCAGAGAGTTATCATCAGGTTTTTTGGGGGGTTTCTGTTTTTTAGTGCGACCAGCTTTGCCCCTCCAGCGTGTGGCGCTCTAGGTGACCTCCTGTATCTCCTATAAGAGTATATATATGGACAGTATATTTCCTGCTCGTTCACTGATGATCTTAAATAAGTGTTTCTCCTGTTGCGTTTTTTTAAAACATCGCCGCTGAGAGGCTCCGAAAAGCCGCTAAAGAGCGATAAAGTCGGCACGTCAGTAGTCCTCTCCTCCGTCTCTCTGGGACCTTAGATCGTCATCCGTAACAGTGTCCCCTACACTACAGTGAGAACAACGATTGATAAAAAATCTCATCAGTGGAGGGGAAAGAGTTAAAAAAAAAAAAGAAACAAAGGGTTAAATGCTGCTGCTGACTGATGACACGTTGTGGACTGATCCAGCAGCAGTTTGACGCAGCATAATGCAGCGTGTGGGACTGGAGGAGCGAAACCATGGCAACACGGGACAAATCAAAGCAGTTTATGCTTTTTATTATGGGTTCTGTTTATCGGCCAAAAATGTTATTATTGTAATATCGGTATGACGTCTTAAGTCCCGTTATCGGCCGATAATTGTCAGTCCAATAATTAGTGTGCATCCCTAATATTAATTATTATCATTAATTATTTTCAGATTTTTAAGATGCAATTCATAAAAATGAGTCATAAAATCTTCTCTCCATGTCTGAGCGTTTTTAAGAATTTTGACAGAATAACTGTTGCTCGATTTGACACAAAGGTCTTATTTTGAGAGCAGTGAATTTGGGGATCGTAAAGGCTTTTTAAGGATCCGAGGTCGAGCGGGTTACCTGACAGGCAGAGCTCGGGTGCTCTGCTCCGGCAGCTCCGGCGGGTTCACAAACATCAGCCGCAGCAGCAGCTCCAGATACCCGATGTGACGGGCCAGACGGGTGCTGAGCAGCCACGCCCAGTTCCAGCTCTCGCCCTCCCG
>NW_024668587.1:0-875 GCF_008729295.1 Plectropomus leopardus | reverse complement strand
TGTATTTTTATTAAGTCTGATGTGATTATGACATCTTAAACTGTAACGTTAACTTTATAGGCACTTAAAGCGCCAATTAGAGAACTGTTTTTCGTTTTGTAAAGCAGTTGTTTCACATGGAACCATTTTTAAGTTATAATGCAGGTTTCATGTTAAAACTGTGATTATGTATGACATCATACAAACTTATGTTGTTTAAAATGTGTTTGTTTCTTATTATAAAAATCATTTCACTTTAGGCCCTTGTAGCGATCAATTTTATTTCTGTATTTTTTTTATATCAATGTGGCAATACACACAGAAAAAAACAAACCTAACTTCCCAATGCTGATGAGACCATTTAAGCCCAAAATGTTCAGTGTACAGAAGGTCTAATTGATAAATTACAGTCAGAACATTTTGCATTTTTGATTGGTAAATCGTTAATTATGTTTATCAACGGATTCATCAGACTTGGACTGCAGGAGTCAATGGTAATTGGTATTAATTCAATTAGAGAATTACAAGGTATCTTAACGTTTTATTCTGTTTTCAACCAAAAAACTAATTAAACGACATAGTTAAATCAATAATAGGCCAAAGATATTGCAAAAATGTACAAATATATGAATCCATGAGTCAAATTAAAAGAGTTCAATATATCAAAGTCAATAACTCACTGATTCCTATAATCTTAATTTAAGTCTATTTAATACCAATAAAAAACACTTCTGTAATTATTACATCAGTCCATAATTGAATAAAACGCCTTTATGAGATTTTTAGGATCGGCGGGAAGCCTGTGTTGTGTGTTTGGCAGATCTCTGAAGTCAAAATGAACAATAAAATGTTAATTTCTGACTCTGAATAAACTTTTGTTTCCATATTTCCAGGCT
>NW_024668586.1:0-660 GCF_008729295.1 Plectropomus leopardus | reverse complement strand
AGCAGAGACATCTGGTGGACAGATTGTTTTATAACTCGTCTCCAGTTTTTGGACAGATCGATTCAGCACACAAAGATCAATAAAGGACGATTTACTGTCTCACTGACTGTGTGTCCCCCTGTGTGTCCCCCTGTGTGTCCCGCTGTGTGTCCCGCTGTGTGTCCCTGTCTCAGGCGAACACAGAGAAGCCGACTCTGAACCGCTCGGAGCAGCAGGGACGTAACGCTCTGCTGTCGGACATCTGTAAAGGCTCCAGACTAAAGAAAACTGTGACCAATGACCGCAGCGGACCCTTACTGGACAGTGAGTCCAAACCACTCTCATGTCTGTCATTACATCCGTCTTTTCTGTCCCCTGAGAGGACACATGAAGTCACACTGCCAGGTTTAATAAGACACAGCACGACTCAGTGCACAGACAGCACCAAACTGTCCTCAAACATCAGAAAATAATATTTTAAAAAATGTATCAAGAAAATTAGATTTCCAATTATTATATATCTAAAACAACCTTCTATAAATACACATTATTAGAGGCCTACATTTTATTTGTATCGTATTTTTATGTATTTTTTCCTCATGTTTTATTACTAATTTTCATGGGTTTTTTTGGGTAATTTCTTGTAAAGTTGCTTGTTGCTTTCTTTGCAACAGTTAATCT
>NW_024668585.1:0-438 GCF_008729295.1 Plectropomus leopardus | reverse complement strand
TGTTTGCGTTTGTGTGTTCGCGATAAAACGATCAAACCCTCAAAATAACGTCATTTTTCCGGACGGCTGGCTCGTATCCGGAAAGCTAATGTAGCTCTTTGGTTAGCTGCCTCGGACAGAGAAAACCAAATAAACGGCCTTTCTTTGGTGTTTGTTAGTGGTTTTGTTAAATCTGACTTTTATTTAATTGTCGTCATGTTACCGAAAATACAAACTGTGTGTGTAAATGAGAGCAAACACGCAGCTGAAGGGTTAAACCGACAGGAACAGATCGGTGTCGCGTTTATTTTGGTGTCTTTGGTTTAAATGACTTTTTAAAAATGTGCATTTGATTAAACGCAAAAGTGAGATTTTTCTAAAGAAAGTGATGAGCGGCTCATTATTGTTCAGTTATTCTGGAAATTAATTTGTCTCCGTTTTTTTGAGTGAACAGATCAA
>NW_024668584.1:0-761 GCF_008729295.1 Plectropomus leopardus | reverse complement strand
CTTTCAATGATTTTTACTAGTTCCACGACTTTTCCAGGCCTTGAAAAAGTGATTGTGAAATTCCATGACTTTTGCTGGTTTTCCATGACAATGGGAACCCTGAATATAAATAAAATGAATAAAGGCAGGTGCATGATTTACCTGACTCTCCTGCGTATGGGCGCCCCCTGAGCGGCTGAAGGTGCGGCCGCAGAGCCGCCCACCGCTCTCTGGCTGAACGCCCAGGTGGCGGGAAGCCTGGGCGGAGCACGAGCCGCCGTCTGTCCTCCCTCGTTGCCATCGTCATCATCCTCGTCCACCTCGGTGCTGCTGCCGGAGTCTGAGATGACGTGAGGCGCGCTGGTGTCCGCAGCTGCAGCAGCGACCTCCGGCTGTCTGCTGCCTCCTCCCTGCGCCTCCACAGGGGAGTCGACCTCCATGGCCTCCATCTGCACCGCGGGAAATCACACGGGCCGGACTGTTACATGCTCTGCCCGCTCATCACGAGAGCAAGATTTCAGGTTAAACCCTAACTGGGCGACAGACTACAGACTGTCCTACACAAACCGCCAACACAGACTTTTGATTTATCAAAAGTTGAGCCAAAAGTGCATCAAAATGTTTGACTGTAAATATAGACTTGCAAATTCTTGCTAAATAAATCTTCAAGGTTCATTAAAGAAATGACAAAGTTTTGCTGTCATGGTTGATTAAGTGCATTTTGAATTCTGCCCTCATGTAATCTATTGCAGTCCTTCATCTAAAAACATGGTGGCCTCATG
>NW_024668583.1:0-496 GCF_008729295.1 Plectropomus leopardus | reverse complement strand
CATGTCAAATAAAGTGACTTTAAAAAGATATCAGCATTTTTTATCAGGTTTTTTTTTTTAGGTTTTTCTGATAGAAGAGCTCCTAACAAATGATGTGTTTCAAGTCCATCAGAAATGTGAATTTTAAAAAATTATTTCTGTTTTTAAAGTTTCTAGGTGTGATAAATGGTCTAATTTTGGTATTCTTTTTTAAAGAAAGCTTGCTTTTAAAACCTGAAGGGTGTAAGCTTCAGAGGCATTTAGGCCAGGTGCCAAGTTCTCTGTCTCTGATGGTTTTATGGATTTATTGTGGCTAAATGTATTTGCATGATAATTTTATATCTTCAGGTCTTCAATTTTATTTATTTATAAACAGAACTGATCTGCACTGCCTCTGTGAAATTGAAACAATGATACCTGCAACCTGGGGGAAAATAAAAATAAATAACAAAATAAATAAATAAAATTAAAAAAAAAAATCTAAAATAAAACATAAATTAAAAAAAATAAATAAAAT
>NW_024668582.1:0-318 GCF_008729295.1 Plectropomus leopardus | reverse complement strand
CGTCTTCAAACAGCCGCAGGTTCAGGATCTTTCGCACTCTGAAAACACGAGGAAAACTAAGTGAGGAAACAACCTGTCTGTAACTGTGACAGCCATTCTGATTAATATGGACAATGCTGGCAGAGAACTGGGTTACTGGGCTTGTGCACATTAAATTCCATTAATGTTGAACATTTTTCAAAGTAGACACAGGTTTGTGTGCTTGTTTTTTATACTGCAGGCAGACGTTAGTTGCTTTCATGCCACAACTTGAAATTTCACTTGAAACCGGGGTTCCTTCAGCGTAAGGCAAGGTAGACTTAAGATTTTTTACGACTT
>NW_024668581.1:0-555 GCF_008729295.1 Plectropomus leopardus | reverse complement strand
GGAGGTCCCATTGCCGACATCCTGCAGCAGGCCCTCCTCCCTGTGGTCGGCCACTCCACCTGCACCAGGTCTGACTGGTGGGGCAGCCTGGTGACCAACAACATGGTCTGTGCTGGAGGAGACGGAGAGCTGGCTAGCTGCAACGTGAGTCTGATGTTTAGTAACAGTCCCTGTAAAACTAAGCATAATCTCTACATTCATTTCTCTAAAATCATCATTTGCCAAATGTCGCTTTTGTCTCTGTTCATTTCAGGGAGACTCTGGTGGTCCCCTGAACTGTCAGAACTCTGATGGCTCCTGGGACGTTCATGGTGTGGTGAGCTTCGGCTCTAGCATGGGCTGCAACTACCCCAAGAAGCCCTCCGTCTTCACTAGAGTCAGCGCCTACATCCCCTGGATCAACAACGTGAGTGATAAAGCATTGGATTATAACAATAACAATAATAACAATAAAAACAACAAAATCATCATCAACAACAATAATAATACTGATGAGGATGATGATGATGATGATGATACGTTCATGGTCTGGTGAGCTTCGGCTCTAGCGTGGGC
>NW_024668580.1:0-460 GCF_008729295.1 Plectropomus leopardus | reverse complement strand
ATGTTACAGGGTCACTATGAAGTCTGTTCTTTGCACCACCTTTGCATTTTTACACAGAACAAAACAGTGGTGGCATCATGCTGCTTGAATGTGTGATTTTAGATAGTTACATGCATAACATGTCAAAATGTCACACATGTCCCATCCTGTTGACCGTCCCTCTTATTCAGATGTCAATTAGACACTGTTACTACCTCCCGTGGCAGCTTAAAGGTGAGACAACACAGGCAGTGCCTAAAAACAACAAACAAACAAACAAAACATCTGTGTAAACTCATACAAAAATAATCCCTCTCAATCATCACTTATGACCCACTAGAGGTGTGTAGCACTGTTTTTATCTGCAGAGACTCTACCCTCTGCATGTAATGTGTTATATTCTTCTTCTTTGTTGTGCTTGGGACTTTTCTGTGTGTGTACACAGCGCTCAGGTGACATTGAGGCCTTACAAAAAGGTAGC
>NW_024668579.1:0-575 GCF_008729295.1 Plectropomus leopardus | reverse complement strand
GGGTACACATTTCCACTGGGAAAATAATTATTTTTGGACTGTTTGACCGTTTATTTTCAGTGACAAAACACACAGAAACAGCTGAGAACAGAACCGATGAAAATACCAGTTTGTCTGGATTCAGTTGTAAATCAATGTAGGATTTGGACGATTCTGCTGTAACTTTGGTCCGCAGATTTTATTATTTTAAATTAGAAAAAAAGGAATACGGCACAGTATATGTATTATCAATCTATTACCACAGTTCAACGCTGGTAGGCCTAGTCGAGGTGACGCATTAACGAAAATGAAATAGGCTGATGAATAACTGCCAAATTTACGTGGAGCATCTGAATGTATCGCGCAAGTGGACGGGCTAGGCATCAACTCCACAATGCTAACGCTACTGCCTGTTTAGCAGGCTGCTGCGACTACCTATCTATTAATGTGAAGTAGGTTAAATTTAAAACGTTGCGGACAAAAGATATGACAACCTTCGGTTTTATGAAGTACTAGAGAGGTGGGACTCACTCTTATACGCCCTGTTGAATGTTACACGCCTTTGTTATGGTAGCTAACGCGACAACAGCGTTAGC